>NW_025336481.1:11574290-11585003 GCF_004798865.1 Varanus komodoensis | reverse complement strand
AAATCTACATTTCCAGAACACATAGGGCAATTATATAACATTTTTCCCTGGCAGTCAGGCTTTTTCAAAACTGTTTTCCCACTTTGCTTTGTCCTTCAGACATGTGCTTTCCCCTCCCATTCCATCACAGAAGTGCAAAACAAACCTTCTTTCTGGGAGGATTAGTAAGGGCAGCAGACCAGGCAGGAGGAGTCGCCTTGGTCTCTGCTTGCAGCATAGCACTTTAAAAAGCATTCTGGTGATTAAAGACTGGTAACAGATAGTTCAGAAAAACAGCATTAGCAGCACATAACATTAAATGAATAACAGGAAGCTCCTGAGCAAGAGCAGTCTATCAGAAAATAAAAAACTTGACCCTCCAGCAGGAGCAAACTTGAAAGTTTATACCCATTCCTAATTTACCTCAGTTCTAGTTGCTGGCCAGGGGGAGGGGGCAGGGTAGTTACAGAAAGGACAGTTGGCTCTGAATTTTGAAATACCAGTTACAGCATGAACTGTAACATGATCATACAAAGTAAAACTACTGTTCTATGCATAATAGCTATGTTATTTCTAGTGTTCTTTAATTACATTGTGAGTGCTAACAATTAGCGCAGAGTTGGTTTGTTCTGGCAGTTATGCATCCTGTGGAATACTTTCTTTTTGTCGACACTGAAGCTATTACTGGAAACTGGTAGCAGGAAGAGGGAGTGTTACACTATGAGAAAGAGAGAGAGAGATTCCGTCATCAGATACAATCCAGATCAAAGGGACTGGATTCCAACCATACAATCACCCCTACGAAACAGTTGAGCATGGATTGAGTTTGGCTTGTCACTGGACTGTGAGTTGTTGTTGCAAGACATGTTGTCACGTTGTCTGAACTAAGCCAAGATTAACAAACCATGTTCACAGCTTATGGTTCACAACCCAACAACAAAGCATGAGTGATCCTCATAGATTGCATCTTGCTTCGGACAACACAATAAATCATGCTTCAACAACAACCCATACTTAATCCAAAATTGACTCTAGAGTGTGGGTTACCATTTCATCTGAAACAATGAGCATGGCCCATTTCTTCATTTCAAAGCCTAAACCAACATGCCTTCCAAGGAATTCAACTGATTAAATTGGAGTGAATGTTGCTGTCATGCACAGGAGTTGAGTAGCCACACTTCTGGGGATTTAAGCAAAAATCACCAACATTAAAATAATCCCCCAAGGGAAGATGGCAGGGTCCAGGGCCGGGATATGGGCAGTAGGAGACAAGACAGAGATACTAGGACCAGAGCGATGGCACTGGAGCAAGACAGAATCCAGAGACCAAACCTAAGGTCCAGGTAGTAGTCCCAGAGCAGGCCAGTGTCAGAAGTATGTATCAGGGCAGGACAGCGTCGTAGTTATGAACAATCCAAGGGTGAAGAACAGGAAGGAAACAGAGGGAGCAGGTGCCCTGAGGCAGGGTAACTGGGCAGGAGATACAGCAAAGTCAGGCAAGATGCAGGAGCTGAACTGCAGCTGGCAGGCAAACCTGGATTGATAAGCCAGCATGGCAGGGCATGCTGCAAGGCAGGATACGACCAGAACCACAGGTAGCAAGGGATAGGCTGGGTGCAGGGACTGAACCGCACCACAGCCAGCAAGAAGACCCGTGTTGCTGAGGTGAGAAAGCAAGGCAGACACAAACAGTGAGGCAGGTCAGACAAGATGCAGGGACTATGTTGCTGAGGCCAGTTCTGGAGGGAAGAGTTTGCTCTTATATTGCTCTTCCCAAGGGATTCACCTGGCACCTGTCTGGAGGCTGAGGGCCACAGCAGGGCTTGGGACCGATCCTGAGACTACTGTGATGGTTGTTCTGGTTCTGGCCACCAGAGCAGCCCAGATTCTGACAGAAAAGCACAGAAGCAATAAGCAATCAGCCAGGAAGGGCTGGACGAAGTTGCAGGCCAGATTAAACAAGGGCAATGGCTGGTTCACATATCATGACAAGCAACCCTGTGTGGATTCCATGGCGAATGTTTTTTGCCTGGATGTGCCTGACAGACAATTCTTCCACCTTCCTCACTCAGTCCTCCCACTGTTGGAACATATCCCATCAGCCAATGGGCCTGAAATAGAATCCCATGCTGGATGGCTGGTGCAGCAGCCACTCTTTCCACGGCACTCTGTGATGGCTGCATACCACGACTGTGGAAACCATGATACTGGGTTCAGATACCTAGAGTAGCCATGGTGAAATATGGAAACTATAGAACAGAGTATTGTGTCTTACCATGGTTTCTAGAAAGCAAACTTACCATACTGAAATATACAGCAGGGTTTGGAGAACATGACCTGACAGAGCATCTAATGCAAAAAACCTCCCTGGCTTGTTATGTTTTCCAAACCTGCCCAGTGAAACATCCACATGCACTCAACCGGCTGGGGAAACTGACGGCTACATCATTTGGGCTCCTCATCTATTTGTGTTCAGCTTTCCAGGAGCCAAATAGGTGGTGAAGCAGTTTGAGGAATGGAATTCAGGACCATGGATATAATATAATGGATGTTATGCCTGGCTGGATCCCAAGAGACTGTGCTGTGAGTCAAGAAGTCTTCTGTAGCCACTTCTCCTTCTGCTTTCTAGGTGGCCTTTGGGAATCTCTTCCACCTCAGGTGGTACACAGCCATGGGAAACATTATAATGCTAACCTATTCCATGTCTTGTTTAAGGATTAGTGGGATAAGGCCACAAAATGCTTTGAGCCTTTTAAAGTGCTATATAAATGTTCAGTGTTCCTAAAGTGTGCTTTAGTGCTTTAGTGTGATTTTCATTTTGTCTGGAAACTACAAAGAAATTTTGTCATAAAGACAACTTTGCTACTGATTCAAAATAATTTAACATCGCAGACAATGAGAGAAAAGCAAAGGTAGCTGGCTTGAGAAAGCAGTTCATTATTATGAGAAAGAGGCTGTGGATTAAAATGTCAGCACCAGTGGATTTTTTTTTAAATGTGGCATCATAATAACAAACTTGAGTTGCCAACGCCAAATGATGAATTGAGGTGGGCGAGTAATTTCCATCTTTGCCTTAGTCATTGAAAAAGCATGTGGTAGAAGGGCTGGTTTTGCATTGTTCATAGGGGTAGCGAGGACTGCAAAGAGATCAGATCAGTCAGTCCTGAAGGAAATCAACCCTGACTGTTCTTTAGAAGGTCAGGTACTAAAGCTGAAGTGGGAATACTTTGGCCACCTAATGAGAAGGAAGAACTCATTGGAGAAGACCCTGATGCTGGGAACGATTGACGGCAAAAGGAGAAGGGGATGGCAGAGGTTGAGGTGGCTGGATGGGATTACTGGAGAGGTGGGTATGGGGTTGACTGTACTCTGGGGAATGATGGAGGACAGGAGAACCTAGAGGAATGTTGTCCATGGGGTCGCGAAGAATCGGGCATGACTTTGTGACTGAACAACAAAAGAAAGAAAATGGTTGGCATTCTTGCAGCCCCCAGCAGTGCGGAAGTGCAGAAGCAAAGGTCTTTGCATCATGTCAAACCTCCAGTTTGGAGATTGCCAAAGAACAACATGGACAAGTCCACTCTCAAATGGAAGGAAAAACATGGAGGAAAAAGGGCCATGTGCCAACGCAGCCACACGATATCTAATTTAACTCTTGGCTCTCGGCAGAGCCACTATTGTGATCTGGAATAATTAGAAACATGCAAGTATTTAACAGATATAAGAACTATTTATTTTGTACTTATACATAAACGGCAGAATGGGTACAGTATACAACAATGTGGTGGTCAATAGGGCGAACGCCAGCCTTGGTTGCATAGCCAGAAGCGTGCTTCCAGATCGAGACAGGTATTACTGCCACTCTATATGACTCTGGTGCACCTGCAACTGGAGTATTGGGTTCAGTTCCAGGCTCCACATTACAGGAAGGATATAGCCAGGTTGGAATTGGTGCAGTGCAGGGCCACAAGAAAGGTGGCTGGATTGCAGGGAAAGCCATATGACGTGAGACTGAGGGAACTGGGTCTTTTCAGCCTGGAGAAGAGGTGACTTCAAGGGGATCTGTTGGTGCCACATGGAGGTGGGTAGAGACCTGTTCTCCCCTGCAGAGGAGGGCAGGACGCATTTCAATGGAGCAAAGCTCAGGGAACAAAGGTTCAATTTGGATCCCAGGAAGTACTTCCTGCTAGTTAGGATCCCAAGGGTATGGAATGGACTTCCACAGGAGGTGGTTGAAGGCCCATCAGTGAGGGTGTTCAAGGATAGGCTGGACATGCACATGGTAGGCATATCATGAGTGAAGTCAGTTGGAGCCAGAGGTCAGATTAGACGGCCCAGGAGACCCCTTCTGACTCACTCTGTTTCTATGTTTCGAATACTGCTTATCTTTAAACTGTGCCAGTTCCTGTTCTGCTTTATAAGAAGCCTTTCCCAGTTTGAATGTCATGGCAACTGTGGTTCAAAAAAAGAAAAGAAAAACCCAGGAAATGTAGTAAGCATGCAACCAGGCCTCAATATTATCTGTGAACAGAGCCAATGTGGTATAGTGGATAAAGTGCAGAACTGGGTGACTGGGAGATCCAGGTTTTAGTCCTCACTCAGCCATGAAGCTCATTGGGTGACTTTGGCCAGTCACTCACTCTCAGACTAATCTACCTCACAGGGTTGTTGTACTGAGGGTAAAACGGAGCTATTTAAGCAACCGTGGGGTCTTCACAAGAGGAATAACAGTGGGACATACATAACGCAATAATTGCAACGACAGCAGCGTAGACTTGACAAATGGACTCATTTTGAGTTCTCCTAACTAGCTTTAACTCAACTGACTTACATAAGGTGCACTTAAACTTAAAATTGGATCTGCTTTAATGACAGCTTTCACTTTTTTTGGTAGTGCCTTCAGCAGTACCCTCTTCTGGCAGGTTTTCACTTCAAAATTATTTAGGATAGAGGGGGTGGGAGAAAGCTTATAAGCATGAGAGGGAAAGTTTACTCTGCCTCTTTAGAGTGAAAACAAATGTGTTTTTCTCCCAGATCTGCCAAGCCTGTGTTTTAATGATTTAACAGATGGAGTTGGCACATGTGAACCTGGAAGATGCATCTGTCTGATTTTTTCCAGTCTGAAGACTTTTTAGCTGCATTAATAGCATAGACGATGGTAAAATATCACCTCCCCAGGCTGCTTTGCTCTCCTAACACATAATGTCTCTTAAGAGGGGGGAGGAAGTGAGAGGAGAGTGGGGTGAGGAAAAGGCCAAATAAATGAGATTTTGAAAACTTTAATAATTTGTCTTCACTGCATTAGGCGCTTGCTTTGATGAATTCCTAGTGCCCGCGTTCATGTACATCTAAGATGCTTGCCAGCCTTGCGTATCTGTTCTGATCTCTTCATTCTGCTAATTATTTACTTATGTATAAATAAACATGATTTCTCTGTAAGATAGCCAAGAAGAATCAATGTTTCTTTTTAATTACTGTACTTTGAAGTGTTAGGTATGTTCTACTATTTCCATGAACAGAGTTTTTGAAAGATCCTGTTGTTTTGCCACAACCCCATCAAAACCTATCCCTACACGGAGCTTGAATGTGGAATCGTGGGATGTTCACAAACACTGAGACAGACAGAATCGCTCTAGAGTGCTGGCAATCAACTGGGCCACCTATACACATGTTCCAGTGTCACACAGGGTCTATACCTGGCTGCACTTGAGCCAAGACACACACAGAAGTGGAATAAAGCTTCTGTAAGAGCTGGGCTTTACCACTGAGAAAGAAAAGGCAAGCTATCTACATTCAAGTCTGGAGAGCAAGAAAATTATGGTGAGTGGGTGAGGTGTATGGGTTGGTTCTGCCGTTTCCCAATTTAGAAATGATACACTGTGTTTAGAGACAGGAAAGAGCGATGGGCTGCTGGCATGACAGAATGATGGCAGATAATCAGGGAGGGGAGAGGAGGAGGGCTTCTAGGCAAAGCTTTTCTTGTGCCATTGCCTTGCCTCATTTCACTGAATTTTACCAGGATTCTAGGCAATGCCATCCTCCAGTTATAAACCTCCCATGTTTTCTAACTATATTTTCCATCCTTTTCCTGATCCAAGAAAATCTATCCAGGAGGACCCCCATCAGGAAGCAAACACTGGAATAGTCGAGATGATGTGTATACATCTCCCATCCTGAACAGGAGTTTTATGCAGGGTTGTAGAAAACAAGGAGGCCAGTGACAGAGGTGTCAAGGAGATATACAAAAGATATGTAGTGTTTTCTGAGCAGGTTTCAACAAAACCCTTGGGTACCATGAGCAGCCTCCACAAACACTTCACAACTTCTCATCTCAGTCATGTGCCTTTCACAATGTCCAGTCACTTCCCAGGCCTAACTTTCACACGGAAAAGTAACAAAATTTCTATTACACTTAAATAGAACTTAAATAAGTTTATTTATTTTCCAATAATACTAAGACCATGAAAAATATTTCAAGCTACTATTCTTAATTAGTACAAAAGTTAACCTTGAAATGTTGCAACCATTTTTAGTCTTTTTTACTTTTCATTAGGCCAGGAGAGCTCTTGGGCTTCCTTGGGATGTCATAAATTTTTTCAGGGGACCTTCAACTAAATGCTTAATTACTAATAATAAAATTAATAATTAATGTTGACAGGAATTAATGTTGTCTCCCATATGCCAGGGTAGAGACAACAGAATAACCCATCCTTACAGGCTAAGTGTGGGTTGCCAAACCATGGTTTGTAGCTGAAACATGGATTAACATATTGTCTGAACCCAGCTTAGGTAGCAACCCATGTTTGTCAACCCACTGTTCACAACCTAACATGGGTTCTTTTCATGGGTTGTTCATGGTTAATAAACCATGGCTTGTTAGCACTGCTGATTTCAGACAATAGAAATATCCATATTTCAACAACCATCCATGTCTCAACAACCAGCCACACTTCACTCAAACCATGCACAACCTTGAGTAGAGTTATTTATTTATTAAAAGCTTTTATATCCTATCCTTCACTGAAAGTCTCAGGATGGTAATACAGCATCAAACATCAATTAGCAACAATAAAACCTATCAACATCGAGACTTAAAATATTGGGAAAATAAAAAGTTTTTGGCCCAGCAGCAAAATGAATAAAGTGTCAGTGCCAAACACACCTCTCTGGAGAACAAGTTCCACATCACTGAGAAGGCCCTTCTCTGGGTAGCCACTCTCCTGATCTCCTTCAAGGAGGGCACCCAAAGAAGAACCCCCAAACCAGATGTTAGGGGCCAGGCAGATATATATGGAAGGAGACACACCTTCAGATATCCAGGTTCTAAACTGTTTAGGGCCTTTTAAGTCGGCATCAGCACCTTAAATTTGGACCAGACTTCAATTGGAAGCCAGTGAAGAGGGTACAGATTCGGTGTTATGTGTGTATATCTGCCAGCCCCTGCTAGTGACCTGGCTGCTCTATTCTGAGCAGACATCTTTACGGACACACAGACTGTGCTCTTGATCACTGACTACCACCTCCTCCCTCAGCCATCCACAGTGCGGAATTTGGTGATGGGTCTAGAATTCAGCCTTCCTAAAGATCTTCTTTTCTTGGTCACCCTTCTGCTTTTGGAAGAGAAAGTTGAATGTGCCTCACTTTCCATTCAAACAAGATTTCATCCAGCATAGTGAACTAGATGGTGCTCAAGTGAAGTTTTGGAGGTTTAATCCTTTGCATGAAGAGCAGTGGTGGCTTATGTGCCCCAGATTGTTGCACCGAACCCTGTAGTCATTAAAGCTCTGCGATGGATCTAATTGGTGCTAATGACAGGATGCGTATTCAGTTCCTTGGTGCATGACCAGAGTCTAGATAGTCTCCTAAATTATATATGCAACACTCTGGCTTCTGCACAAGGAAGAGGAAGTAAGAGAAACAATGGAGCCTCACACAAAACAAATTGAGGATTATAAATGGGTTGCTAAAATAGTCCTGCCTTTGTTTATTTGCAAGGATATTTTTGTAAGATAATGAAGATTAATCACTCTCTTTTGACTGGTTAATAGCATGCGAATACATGACATCTTTAACATTCTGGTTTTTCCCATACAGCATCTTCCATCAGTCAGTGAAGTTACATTTCATGAAGAGCTCTCAATGAAGAATTTCAACTCTCTGTTAAAGTATATACTGAAATCTAAGTTAGCAGCTACATAATGTGTGGAACAGCCCCAATGAATACACATTCAAGAGACAGTGGAGAAAGCCAGGGGACACTCTGATGAACATGGGAAAATTGCAATCTGGGGCTCAAACGCTTATGCAGTTGGCCCGGTTGGGGGGTTCCAGCAGCAGATAAACCGCAGTGGAGCCTGGTCTTCCTGAACAGTTTCGGGACTCAGCAACAAATGTATCCTTCTGGATAGGCTGGCCGGGTTAGGAGTAGGAGGCTCTGCTTGGCAGTGGTTCCGCTCCTACCTGGCTGACCAACTCCAGAAGGTGGTGCTGGGGGACTATAGCTCTGCGCCATGGCAGCCGTGCCATGGGGTTCTGCAGGGCTCTATTTTGTCCCCCATGCTTTTCAACATCTACATGAAACTGCTGGGAGAGGTCATTAGGAGGTTTGGGCTGCGGTGCCACCCGTATGCTGATGACACTCAGCTCTGCTCTCATTTACATCTACTCCAGGTGAGGCGGTGGCTGTGCTGAACCAGTGCCTGGCCAAGGTAATGGGCTGGATGAGGGCCAATAAACTGAGCAGATAAGATGCAAGTCCTGTTGGTGGGCGGATCGTGGTTTCAGGTAAGTGACTTTGACCTTGTCCTGGACGGGGTAGCACTCCCTCTAAAGGACAAGGTCCGCAGCTTGGGAGTGCTCCTTGGTCAAGAGCTGTCACTGGAACCCCAGGTGGCAGCGGTGGCAAGGAGTGCTTTCCTACAGCTTCAGCTGATCCACCAGCTGCGCCCTTACCTGGACAAGCACTGCTAGCAACGGTGATTCATGCTCCGGTAACCTCTCGGTTGGATTACAGTAATGCGCTCTACATGGGACTGCCCTTGAAAATGGTCCAGATACTTCAGCTGCTACAGAACAGAGCTGCCAGGTTGCTGATGGGGACCGGTCGTTATTCTCATATAACGCCAGTCCTCTACCAGCTACACTGGCTTCCATTTGAAGCCAAGGCCCAATTCAAGGTGCTGGTTTTGACCGATAAAGCCCTGAATGGCTTGGGACCAGGATACCTGAAGGAGCACCTCTTCCCTTACATGCCCTCATACCCCTTAAGATCTGCAGGCGAGGCTTTGCTCCGGGCGCCCTCTTTAAAGGAGATAAAAAGAACAACTACCTGGAGCAGGGCCTTCTCTGTGGTGGCACCCAGATTATGGAATGAGCTCCCTGGAGAGGTGCGCCTGGCGTTGAGTTTATATTCTTTTTGGCACCAGGTTAAAACCTTTTTATTTAATTGCTATTTTAAAAATTAATATTTTATCATTAACAGTCACTGTTTTGTTTTTTGTTTTTGTTTTTATGTAATTTTATGAAATTTGTTATTGTTTTATTGTTTTAATTGTACGTTTGTGAGCCATCCCAAGATGCTGAGGCATGTGGTGACAGCATATAAAAGTTTTAAATAAATAATAAAATAATAATAATAAATGGCTAGGCCAGCCATCAGGCTCTTTGCTCCTGAGAATTCCCCTACTTCCAAGAAGCCATCTTATCCCTGTTTTTTCTAGCTCCCATGGCCATCACTGGGAGGCTGTCTCAACATGGAATGACATCCCCTCCCTGTTGAAAACTGTTCTGTTTCAGAATCTTAGGTTCTTTGATTAAGCTGCTTCTCAAGATTTTTATATTTCCAAGCCTTGCACTGTAGAAGGTACATTAGATTTTATTTTATTTTTAATGCACCCCCACCCCATGAAACAGAACTGCCATTCCTAGTTGACTGGATTCCCCGCCCCCAGCCAGAACATTGCAAAATTAATAATGCTTACACTATATACAGTGCAGAATATATTCCGCTGCTGGAACTTAGACCTGACAAAACAAAAGTAATGTCTGAATGCTTTATCACTGATGGTGAGCAAATAGGCAATGCAATGTAATTCCAAATGATGTATGGCATTTTAGTTTTTCGTTGTATATCAAGCACACTCTATCAGAAATTCTGAGCAATACTGCACACATATCGGGGCTGTGGGGTGTTCAGAGATCACTTAACAAGGTATAGCTATTTTTTTAAGCTAGGTTAAATCTAATTTGCATCCATAGAAAAGATTGAGCTGCTTTAAGAGCAATTGTGTTCTGTTATTTTTGTGATAAATCATTCTGGTGAGTTAGAAAAATGTTCTTTGCTTTCCCCCATACCATTCGGCTATGCATAAGACTCTCCCCTGAACACCTCTCTGCCTCCCTCAGAACCTTCCTCAAATCCTCTTCCACGCTGCCATTGGCTCATCCGCTCTTCTCATTACTAGTTGTAAGCAAGGCTGAGTAACTGCATGAGGTGTTCCATCACCTGTGGGCATTTCTCAAGGGGGATCATTCAGTTATGGCGAACCATGAGCTGATAATTCCTGGTTGAGTTACGGCCATGTGTTATACATGGGCTGCCCATAAAGATGGCATGGATGTTTCCACTAGTGCAGAATATGACTTGCAGATTTTGACCATCCAGTCCACACATTTTACAGTTTACAGTTCTTGCCTGAAAAAGGACATTATGGAGATGGGAAAAGCACAGAGAAG
>NW_025336481.1:11564210-11574190 GCF_004798865.1 Varanus komodoensis | reverse complement strand
GAGAAGGGCAACTAAAATGATAAAAGGGCTAGAGCAACTTCTCTGTGATGAGTGACTACAACAACTGCGACTGTTCAGCTTTTAAAACGGGCAAGTAGGAGGAGATGATAGAAGCATTTAAAATCGGGCATGATATAAAGAAAGCGGAGAGAGAGACCTTTCTGTCCTTCTTCCATAGCACTAGAATCTAGAGTCATCCAGTAATGCTGCTTGGTGGGAGATTCAGGACAGATAGAAGAAAGGACTGCTTTTCTCACATTGCTCGCTTAACAGGCTATATTTGAGCCAACCATGTGATGCAGCTGCAAAAGGGGCAAATGCTATTTTGGGATGCATTACTAGAAGCATTGCTTCCAA
The DNA here is from genome assembly GCF_004798865.1 of Varanus komodoensis. NCBI lineage: Eukaryota > Metazoa > Chordata > Lepidosauria > Squamata > Varanidae > Varanus > Varanus komodoensis. The sequence continues at coordinate 11,573,833 of NW_025336481.1, read as the reverse complement.
TTCATGAAAAGTAATAGTTCCCCTAAAATTAGTCTGACCTCATCTGGAATACTGCGTCCAGTTCTGGGCACCAAAATTTAAGAAAGATGCAATAAAATTGGAAGGGTCTACAGGAGGACAACGAAAATGTTCCAGGGTTTAGAGACTGAGAGAACTCAAATTGGATGGAGGTAACTAGTGGGGTGCCACAGGGTTCAGTCCTGGGCCCACTGATCTTCAACATCTTTATTAATGATTTAGAAGAGGAAGTACAAGGAAAGATTATACAAAATCTTGGGAGTACGTGGCTTAACAGAACTGAACAAGAAAAAGATCTTGGAGTAATTGTGGACAATTGGCTAAACATGAGCCGACAATACAATGCAACTGCCAAAAGGGCAAATGCTATTTTAGGATGCATTAACAGAAGTATTACTTCCAAATCACAAGAAATGGTAGTTCCTCTATACACCTCACTAGTCAGGCCTCATCTGCAATACTGTGACCAGTTCTGGGCACCAAGATTTAAGAAAGATGCAGGTAAATTAGAAAAGGCCCAGCGGAAGGTGACAAAAATGATCCAGGGTTTGGAAACACTGCCCTGTGAGGAGAGATTGAGGGAACTGGGAGTTCAGCCTTGAGAAGAGAAGACTGAGGGGGGACATGATATCCCTCTATAAGTATCCCAAAGGCTGTCACAAAAAGGAATGTCAAGATCTCTTCTTGCTAAGGCCAGAATGTAGGACATGGAATAATCAATTCAAGTCTCAGCAACCCAGGCTGGACATCAGGAAAAGCTTCCTCAAAGTCAGAGCAATACAACAGTGCAAACAGCTGCCTAGAGAGGTGGTGGGCTCTCCCACACTGGAGACATTCAAAACGAACCTGGACAGCCATCTGAGTGGGATGGTGTAACATGGTGTCCTGCAACAGCAGGGGGTTGGACTGGATGGCCTTCATGGCCCAACTCTTCTTTTCTATGATTCTACGATGCCAACTTTACCATTCTATGATCCTTCACACAGCAGATGGAATTCACTTCCTCAGGAAGTAGAGATGGCCACCAATCTGAATGGCTTTAAAAAGGGGATTGGACAAAGTTATGGAAGGGAAAGCTAACCATGGCTACTTGCCTTTCTGGCTATGTGCTACCTTTATTTTCAGAGTTGGCATGCCTGCATACACCAGTTGCTGAGGAGCCTGGGCAGGTGGAGGACTTGTACCCATCCTGTGGACAGGTGGTTTGCTGGGCTGCTGGACTGGATGGACCATTTGTCTGACCCAGCATACTTTTTCTTACATTCTTAAGTGATTCCATTGTTTGCCTGTCTGATTTCAGGTTCAGTTTCAAGGTGCTGATATTCACCTTTTAAAGCTCTAAAGCTTCAATTCTGCACACACTTTTCTGGAAGTAATTTCCAGAACCCCATGGGGCACATCTTCAAGCGGGCATGCATAGGATTGTATTGCAAACAGCTTGGGATACTAACACCTGAAGAAGCACCTGTTCCCATTTCCATCTGCCAGTGGCATGAGAGCGTCTGCTGAAGATCTTCCCAGTGTGCTTTGCTCTCTGGGGGTGTCATTCAGTGATTTTCACAGAGTGGTGGTCTCAGCTGGGCAATGCCCTCCCTGGGCATTTAAATCTGTACAAATCTGAGTTTGCTATTTAATGGTTTTATTTCTTCTTGAGTTATTGTTATTCTGATTAATGTATTCAGATGCTTGTAGCACTATGAATCCAAAAGCTTTGTGCAACTATTCAGTTTTTCCATCCTGGGAAGGAAAAAGGAGAGAAGCAGCAGGAAATCCCAAGGGGGAGACCCAAGTGTTGTTTGGATTCCTGTAAAATGCTGTAAATGAGGCAAGTCTAATGCACAATAAGAGCTTTGTCTGGAAGCATCCTTTATCTTACTTCGTAGACCCCCTTGAAATCCAAATTTGCATGGAATATAATATAAACAGTTTAATTAATTAAAATAATACTTGTCCAAATTCTTCCCTCCTTCTCCTGCCTCTTCGTCTCCTACTTTTCATCCGGTATGTGTTTCAGACTGTATTGCTTGGGTTCAAGGACCCGTGTTTAATATGTCATTCACCCTGAGTCATGACTGGAGGATACTGGGGGTTGTAATCCAACTTATCTAGGAGGCACCAGGTTGGGGAAAGCTGGCCTGACATGCACATTGAAAGATGATATACAGAAACAAATAAATAAAAGTCATGAACAGAAGAAAACAGTGCTGAATTAGAGGAAACACAGGAGGTCGTGAAGTTGAACTAAATACTGTTTTGGGTTATGCTCTCTCTTCTTTGATGCATGTACACTTTTGCTGCCCTTGGTGTCCTGCCATGCTATGCACACCATGGATAAATATGTGGCGACAGACACTCTGATTCTGTATGGGAGCAAAAAAGAGCAGGAGGGAAACATCAGCAGGCTGAACTGAAGTTCTGAAGGACTAGTTGCTTGGCAGCATCTTTGGCATGAGGAGTCCACCACACCCCGGTCGTGCTTCTGCCGTCCCATGCGCCACAGTGTGAACATGTGTGTCAGTGTAGACACAATACCAAGGTGGGGCCATGTTGGCCACACCTCTTCAGCCAGCTGTACTGGTTCGGTCATTAGATTTTTTTCAGGGGGAAGATTGTAGTTGTCTGTTGTTATCGTTTTATATTATGCATTATACTAGTGTACTATATATTCTTCTTTTGATTTCTGTATTGCTTTTGTAATTCATATTGTATTTTATATTTTGGTTTTGATTATAATATTGCATTTTCTAATTGCATTTGTATTTTTTCTGTTTTATTGCAAGCCGCCCACAGAGCCCTATGGGCTATGGAGCAGCATACAAATGTAACAACAAGAACAACATGACACCAGACTAGATGGACCCTTGGACTGATCTAGCAGGGCTATTTTTATGTTCTTAGTCTGCGGATTCAATTGATCTGTAAGTGAGCAGCGACGAATTCGCAGGTCAATGGCATCGCAATCCTGACTTGCTCAAATTTAATCACAAGCACAGCTCTCTGAATTCGAAGAGACAAACTCCCAGGAAACTCTGTACAGGATTGCAGCCAAATTGCTATTAATTGACACATGTGCAATTTCTTAAACAACTGTGCTTTCTGACAACATAACTATTTTACCAGCCTGTGAAAGGACAATAAAGCGATGCCTCTCTTTTCATCGACTCCACCAAAGTTTTAAAATGTCAAGCTATTGTTTCCAGTTTCTTCATCTGGGTTTCCGTGCAACATTTATGTAGTCCTCTAGCTGTTTGTCAGCTCCCTTTGCTTTCATGCGCAGTTTGTTCCTCCTAATCTGCATTCCTATTAGGTATTGTATAGTCATTTCTGTTGATGATTTTTAAACTGAGTTTCTCAAAAGGGAAACATCATTTTGCAAAATGAGAACATTCTAATTGGTTTGAGGTTTTGCACTTGTGATTATGTTGCTTTTTATTATTCTTGATGCACCTTCCTTTTCATTGCAGCAGAATAAAAGAGCCCATCTTTTTTGACTCAGAAAGCATTGAACCACAATCAATCATTTGCACTAGTACAATTTTAATTTACATTAGTGCAATGTTCACTGGTACAATTTCCAGTCTTTGCACCAGGTGACTGCTGGCCCTGCTGTGGAAACTGGTAGCAATGGATTGATTGATTGATGTGGCACAGGTAGAGTCAGCCTGCAAAATGCATCTCACCTGCCCTTCCTTTCTCAAAGTCAGAGGCCTTGATGACATTTTTGTACTGAGCTGGCCCAATGAGTTCTCCTCTTGTAAGTTTGGGGAGTTGGAAAGAAGAGGCTTTAATGGGGCCTGAAAAACCACTTAAAGTTTCTTACTGCTCACACCTACCAAGCAGTTATGGCTAGAACTGCCTTTTATTAAGGAGATGGTTGACTGATCATTTCCAGTGCTGGGAATGATCTTCCCCGGATGGCATGCTGTCATGAGCTGGGTTTCCTCCCTTCACATGATCAAAGCCACAGCCCTATCTTGCAAATGTTCTTTATTGGTCAAAGTGTTTTCCAGATGCACAAACACCTAGAATGACTCTCTGAGCATGCACAGAGCAATTCATGGGCCCCGTCTAGTATTCACCTCCAGGAACTTTGCTTATGAGCATGTCTGGGCCCCATCCCTTCATGCAGGGCCTTCTGAAAACAAGCACGACTCCTCTCTGTGTACTGATCCTCTACCCGGGTGGCCCTCCTCTGCTGCTGATGCATCATGGGGCAACAAGATGTCCACCTTGTCTGTGTCTAAGAAGCACCCCTGTTCCAAGTCCCCTCCCTGCTCACCATGCATCTTGGGCATTCCAAGGCTGACTGCCCACCTGGGGAATCTGGCCTTGACATAAGCATCTCCACTTCTCCCATCTCAGTGTCTGGGAACGGCCCACATTCCCTGCTCCTCTTCCCTTCTATTTCTGATTGCCATTCTTCTGGGGGCCAGCCAGCAGCCCCTGAGAATGTGCACCCAAAGCAGCCCTCTCTCACTCCCAACAAGTAGTGTGCATACCCATCCAAGCTGAAGATATTGTAATCTAAGGGTCAGTATCTTTTTTAATGCAATTTTAAATTTTGTAGTGACATCTTGTTTCTATTGTTATCTGTGTTTTATGCTATGTTTTAATCCATTTTATGTGCTGCTGTAAACCTCCCAGAGTGCTACAGCTATGGAGCCATGCAGAAGTAACATATATTACTGACTTACTTATTTTCTATACCACTCTTTGACGAGGACAGGCAATTATACAGCTCTCTTGCTTGATTTTCTTTACTGCAAAGTCAGGATGCAGAAATTCAACCCTTCTAGGGACCAAAATTGGCTGTCCTGGTGTCCCAAATGGGCCCTCCAGAGAGTCCCCAAAAGGCTACACCCTATTTCCTGGCCCACTTCCTCTCTTCAAAGCACCAACTCTTTGGTGGTTTCCCAACTTCTGTGCCATCTTCCCCACTCTAAAATGTTGACTTGTCTCTCCTAACCGCTTAGGTCCTGTCAGTACAAACTTGAAGCAAGATTTGACTGATATATTTGGGGTTGCATTCTGTCCTTTTTTGTCCTCGGCCACACGATGTCACGTGTGTTGTGATTTCATTCTTTATTTCTGAATGGGAAGAAAGACACTCAGGTTGGAGAGAGCTCAGGACTGCAGGCTCAGCTCCACACCGTGTTAGATATGTGGCATGTGGAGAATCTTCACCATTCTGTTACTGGAGCACAACTGGAGGTCTCCTTCCAGCTGGACTCCACCATGAGAGTGGAACCTTCCAGTGCAGACACCCTGTCACTCTTCAAGGGAATCTTCCAGTGACTACTTCAGGTGGCAACTGATGGAGGTAGGCCTGGAGTGGTGTCCAGGTGCTGAAATGAGAGCTGAATGTGCCATGGAGGCCACCTTAACCCCCTTCAACTAGTCTGTTGCCCTCAAGTGTAGTGGGAATGGTACTAGCATCCACATAAGATTAAGTTGCTGATATGGGCAACCTCTGTACATGGATGGCAGGGCAGGGCCCCTCCTTGTCCTTTGCCTTGGGTAGAAAAGTATCTGGAGCTGGCCCTGCACTCCAGATACAAGGTTAGCATCTCACCTGTCTTGGGCAAAAAAAGTTTCAGGCTTATACAAAAGGGGACATGAACGCAAGTCTCTCAAGATTAAATATGAGTGAGCTTGCAAACCAGGCTTGTATTGTGCCATCACCTTGCCTCATTTGCCAAATTTTAGTGGAGATTGAAACAACACCACCATATTGCATAATAGCTTTGGATTGGTAACACCAGGACACCACCCTTCTGGAATTATCCGGTGTCCTGGCCACTGGCCCGAACTGGGGTGATTCAAAGAACTGCTTTAGAGGGGAAAAATTAGCCTGCCCACACTGAAGTTCTGCTTTTATCAAACAAGTGTCTTCAACATTAGTTGGGTCTATTTGCCATGTCTCTAATAGAAAAAGATTTATTATTCATTCCTGACTTTCTTCGGGATGTACAAATATTTTTAACAGCATGCTAATCTCTAAGAAAGCTCCAAATAACATGGAGAGCATTACCCTACTGTGGTGTCTATCCAAAGGGTCAATAGCGCACCCTTAAAAGAAATGTGAATGGACAGTACTTGCAAATTATATGTCTCCCCTTTTCAAATGGAAAGGAATATTTTATATTTGAGTGTATAGAACAAATTTCTTTAAATATTTAACTGCATGTCAAAATATTACATGTACAAGTTCAAATCATAAAAAATGTATCAGAGGTTTGAAAAATTTAGTGGTTGGATTATACAAATTTGAACAGAACTCAAAAATATATTCATGTTAAAGGAAATATATTCTGTGCAGAACTACTGCCTAAATTAAGCCTGCTCATACAGCTTCTGTTGAGCCTTGTTTGTGTTTCTGAATTTAAAATAAAAAGATACATTTAAAATAAAAGAGATACATTTTGTAGTTGAGCGAAAGCCTAAACACTATCTATCCCTCTCCCTTCTCTCTCCTAAATAGCTTTCTTTGCTGAAAAAAGGAAAAAAGTCCTTCTGCTTCTCTTACTTCTTAGGAGAGGTTTGAAAAATTATGAAAATATGCTCTGACCTGCAACTCATCCGTTACAAGGACAGTAAGGATGGATTACGGGATCTTAATGCATCACAATCTTCAAGCATTTCCGCTGAAGTGAGAGCTAGTAAGCATCATGGCTGAGAGTCTATATTGCAAGTTGGATGATATAAGGTCAAATTTTGCCTGAGCCATGATGAACTCCTCAGAACTCCAAGTTGTCATCTTTCAACTTCCTGCCATCAGCCGCTGGCAATTATATGACAATACTCACCTGCCTTACTGAGTTATTTTAAGGACTACCAAAGTAAAGAGCATGGTGCATTTTGAATCCTCATTGCTATGCACTATCAAGATTCAGTGGAAGTGAGTTCCATTTACTTCAGCTGGGAGAAAGAGCAGCAATTTTAAAAATACCTGCATGGGATCCCCATATATGAGATGGATTGACTCCATTAGGAAAGCCATCAACCTGAATCTGGAAGAGCTGAGCATGGCTGTCATGGATAGGGCATTTTGGAGGGCTTTCATTCCTAGGATCACCATAAGAATAGGAGCAGAAACTAGAAATGGAATAGTAGTAGAGTTGGAAGGGAACTTGGTCACCCATCCAGCTGCAGGCCTGTCCTTTCCAGCTTAGCAAAGGTGACTCAACATGGTATTTCTATGTATAGCTATGCGGGTAGGCAGTAAGTTGGAAGCAACTTGGCGGCATATAACAATGACCATGCTATCTAGTTCTCCTAGAATCCGTTAAACCGAATTCATTTGCTTCTGAATGACAAGACTCCTCTCTAGCAGAAATAAGGCAGGATAAATGTGATGTTGCAATAATACCAGTGCTTTTTTTGTAAAAAAAAAAAAAAAAAAAAAAAGAGGTGCCGGAACTCACGTCTTGGGGTCACAATTTTACACTAAAAAAGATTTTCAATTCACCAACTTTTTTTGAAATAAAGAACTTATTTACCTTTTACATGTAGCCAGTCACTCTACACACACATAAACATAATGGTCGCCGCCGGCAGCAAGCACTCAAAGCATGACCACACGACCGATCCCAAGCCAAACAGCATCCCAAGCCAAGCAGTGCCCTCACAATCAGCCCCGACACACAAGCAGCCCGTAGGCACTATGTTAATGATTTTTGCCACCGACTGCTACGCCCAACAGGGCAATTCACAATCACTTGGAAAAATCCGTCAAAAACGGTGCCGGAATGCCGTTCCGGTGCGTTTTATGACAAAAAAAGCCCTGAATAATACTAACAACCATCTAGAAGGCAGCTCCATAGCATGGAGCTAAATCAATTATGCATGAATTCAGCACTAGTCAGGGGCTTCTAGAAGACTTATCACCATCTCTAAAAGAAACCAGATTGCAAAATTACCCACCCACATCAAATCAGCTTGAAATTATATTATGCATTAGTGACATCCCCGTTTTAAGTGATACCAAATATTCCACACTTAAACATGAATTTCTATATATTGGTAATGCCAAGAGGTTCATCACAGTGTAGGCACTTCCTGATATTTAGTGCTTGCGGGGAAGGTCCCAAAAACCCAGCGACGACCTGCACTGGCTACCAGCAGCACATGCGGTAAATAACATGAAGCCAAGACAGTGCAGTTCTCTGTCAAGTTTATGCGGATTGTTATTAGGACCAAAGCTAAGTCTACTTCATTCTTGCTGGAAATATTGAGATGGTATTCTGGATTCAGGGTAAAATTTCAACAATAATATATTTTCAGATATCTCCCAAGGAAAAAAAATACTGTTCCTTTCCTCTAAAAGGATTTAGATGGAATAACATCTGTGTTGAAATTATTGTGAATATGTTAAACTGACAGCAAACCTCTAAGGGGTACTGCTCATTAATGTTCCACGCATAAAATTAAAACTAGAAATATATTTTTTCAATCCATTTTGAATCATTTAAGCAATTCTCATGCAAAGAAACTATTGTGCTGCAATAATATATTTGGAAAGTAAAGCATGAAAGCCATTAAAATGTCTTAGACCGCCTGCTTTTCATCAAGAAGAAGGGGGGGAGCAGCTCTCTCCTGATTTGAAATGCAGGCTGTATGAGACACGAAAAACTACTTTAGAATGGCATTAAGAGTTTGACTCCAACCCGCTGAAGCCAAGAAATCTCAGGTTAACTTTTCTGAAATCATCTTTAATTCATGCAGTTTTGCCGAGGTGTTAAAGCATATGGTGATGGGTGGGAGCTCTCCTAAATGCTAAGTACGCAAAGGCACCTAACTGGAAGAAGCTGGGACTGTGCGTCTTTCTTTCAAAACTTGGAGAGAGACTGCCTTGCATCAATGGCCTATTTCACAGGGCAATTCTTACAGCAGAAAGGGAGAAGAGAAATACGAGACCAGGAGTGCCCTGCTACAGTTCTGGTGCAAGCTCTGTGTTTCCTAACTGACATTCCTATGTGAATGCTAACAATACCAGGGGAACATTGTGGGTGAGAGCAGGGTCCATGGGTGTCTGTCCTTACTTGTCAGAAATGGTGGTTGCCCGCACTCACTGGTCTGCCTTCGTGTTCCGGACATTCCCCAAATACAGATGTGAAAGATGGCAGTCCACATGCAAAAGCCCACATTTGTAAATTGCAGGCATTCATAGGTATGGCCGCTCCGATAATGAGGGACTGAGGTGGCAAGCTTTTGGTGTAGAGTAATGGCTAAGAGACTGAGCTATGGGCCACTGCACGTCCAATTTAACGTCTCCCTTAAATGCATCAGTTGGCCTTATGCAAGTCACTTTCTTTCTCATGGCCTTATCTCCTCTGCAGCACAGGGATGCTAATAATGAATTATCTTATGTTCTGAGGTATGAAGGACCATCCAGAAGACACACCTGGCTGATGAACCATGAAGAAGCTTTATGCATCTTCTAAATAAATAAAAGTGAGGTCATCACTCTGAGATGGACTGCAGGGCCATGATGATTCGTTGCTGCTCCATCAAGTGGGGAGCCATCCCCTTCTTCTTTTGCCATCTATTGTTCCCAGCATTAGGCTCTTCTCCAGGGAGTCCTTCCTTCTCATTAGGTGGCCAAA
>NW_025336481.1:11463414-11564110 GCF_004798865.1 Varanus komodoensis | reverse complement strand
CTTCTCCAGGGAGTCCTTCCTTCTCATTAGGTGGCCAAAGTATTTGAGTTTCTTCTTCAGGATCTGGCCTTCTAAAGAGCAGTCAGGGTTGATCTCCTCTAGGATTGACCGGTTTGATCGCCTTGCGGTCCAGGGGACTCGCAGGAGTCTCCTCCAGCACCACAATTCAAAGGCCTCAGTCCTTCGGTGCTCAGCCTTCCTTATGGTCCAACTTTCACAGCCATACATTGCAACTGGGAAAACCATAGCCTTGACTATACGCACTTTTGTCGGCAGGGTGCTGTCTCTGCTTTCATTATCATTCATTTCATTTCATTATCTGTATCATTAATGTATCCCAATTATGTTGGGATATATTATGTTATATATCCCAATTAATGTATCCCAATTATGTTGTATTGAGTGATATGAACTAAACACATATGGAACCAACTGAAGCAGTGGATTTGCAACATGTGGTAATGTTGACAAATGGTGGTTGCATAAAGTGGTGGCGTAAAGTGGGAAAAAGGGGGGACTGGGCACACCCGCCCTGAAAAGATCTTGGAGAGCTGCTGACATAATGGACTGTACTGGGATAGATGGAATAATGGACTGACTGCTGATAGAGGACAGAAATGACTGGAGAGACAGAAAGTTCTGTGAGGTAATTGTGAGGATATTCATAAAGATTTCACTGCCAAATGCTATTTTTTTCCATTTCTCCAGTGTGGGCACATGGAAAGGAGCAAGGCACTTCTCCCAGTGACACTGAAGAATATGCAGGAATGCGAGAGCAGAAAAAGAACAAATTTGTGCATCTTTATTGAATTTGTGCTCCACTAGTGTCCTAATGGGGGAGTAGTGCATAAAATTACTAACAGAGACACATGCACCCATCATATTATAGCAGAAAAGCTGGATTTAAGATTGCCAGAAATAAAGCCCAGGGGCCTGTTCAAGGCCTTGAGAAATCCTCAGCTCAGTCAATGGCACTAATTCTGTAATGTTACTGAATTACTTTAGGCACAGAGATTAGTTTCCTATATTAGGTAAAGAGGTTGACTTAGCTGAGAAGGCAAGACTCACTGGAAAAGGCAATCAGGCTAAAGAAAGTTGAAGAGGAGAAGGAGAAGGAGACCGGTTATGAGACGGATCGATCCCACAAAGGAAGCCACCGCCCTTAGTTTACAGGAACTGAGCAGGGTGGTCAAGGACAGAACATTCCTTGTTCGTAGGTCAGAGATGACTTGAGAGCACCTAACAATATGATATGCTACAGGAAGGTATATTACAAATATTATATCCATGCTATAACAGCTTAGACACCAAATAACTCATCAAAGCTTCACTCATCATTTCTGAATCTTTTCTTTTTTACTGCAGAGTCTGGAGCTACAGTTCAAAATACTTCTTACTAGGAAGCGACTCCAATAAATGTCAGTGAAACACTTGACTACTCAAAGGTCGCCTTGCCCTGCTCCTTGACTGGATCCATCATTGAGCTTCCGTTCAGGTAGGGCTGGCCTTGTGCAGTGCATCATGGCAACTAAGCCCACAAAGGTTATGCACCTGCAAGCACTCCTGCAGCAGCCCGTTGCTCGTCTGCTAGGTGTGGAGAAGGGTGCTTCCCCCCCTCCAGCAGCTTGCTTGGTGTCTGTACTGGACACAGAAGGGGGCAGAGGGTTTCCTACCTTCGCCAGATCATTTGGTCACTTGGATGCAAATCACTGCAATTTATGACAACAAGGTTAACCCTTAAAGACAGGCCTGGTTGAGTGGAAAGAAATGCTAGTTGTGGCCCTAGGGCCCCTGCTGAGTGAGGCATTTGGCCCTCCAAGTAACATGGAGGGCCAAATGTAGCAGACATAACCTAAATTGCAATGTCTGATACAGTAACAGCAAGCATTGCTTCACTACGTATTTTTAATATTTGTCCTTCTGACATGATACAAAAGCATTTTGTTTTATAGCAAAAGGAATTAAAGTATCTATCACATCCCATGAAGTGTGGCATTGAAACTCTGGTTTTGGCTGTCTTCATTAAAAGATCATGTCCTTCTCCCACACAATGTTGCAGGATATAATACAAAGAGAAAATGAGTGCATGAGGAGAGGAGTTAATTAAATAGGACAATGAATAATCTTTTGTAAATATGATTGGAACCTCATATGAATGTATTAATGTATCCTGTTCATAATGATTCACTTGCGCTTAAGAGTGGATTGAAGTATTTTGGAACCACTGAATAACATTGTATTGCTTATATAAGTGTGCAGAATTATCCTATTTCCTATTATAAATAAATTATACTGTATATCAAAAGCCACTGGAGATTTGACAGCATCGAACCTTAAACCACACCAGCACTCCTAGACATTTCTTTCTGTTGTGCAGCTTATTTGTCTTGCTTCATTTTTCCCCTTCCTTGTGCCCAACTGAAATGCGCATTTTGCTTTACCCGGAGAGTGGATCAGGTGAGAAGTTTGGGAATGTTCTATATATCAGTCCACCGGGTTTGGTTTGAGCAGGTAGACTGCATATTCAGATGTTTGTTTAACATGGATGGATTGCCTCTTAGCCTAGCCTGCCTCTCAGAGATAATAGGCAGCACCCAGACAGCTGGCTGAGTGGGCCGCTTCTCCAGTCCCCCGGTTAGTCTTTCCTACTATGGCCAGATGCACTGCATTTCTATTTAACTTTTAATTATTATTTCTGTCTTTGCCTCTATGCATATGAATCAGCTTATGCAATTCCTGTGAAAACTGCTGTCCTCTTTTTGGCAATGCATATGTGGCCTCCCTAGATAGAAACCAGCCCAGGGAGGGAAGGATGAAATCCCTCCTCCCGGCAGACTGCTCTGAGGGCCCTTTCTGATGCACTGCACTTGAGCAGGAGAAGTGGCCAGCCTTAGATGCTTTTTAGCACGTGTGCTTTGAACAAGTTTGGTCTTTTATTGTGATGTAGGAATGGAATAGTATATTGTGGTCCTGCTAAGCTCTTAGCCTCAAGTAGGAAAGGACAACAGTTGCCTAAATATTAGCCTGTTGTGCAATGAAAGACACACATGCCCTGCAAGATAACCAGAGGTCTATCTAGTCCAGCATCCTGTCCCCACCACCTTTGAGAAACTATGGGAAAGCTTTCACCAATCCTATGGCACAACATGGGGAGATCTACAAGTATGTCCCATAGAAACATAGCACAGCAAGCATCCTAACATGGGGTACAGATGCCCTAACATGTACACTGCATAGAAGTAGCCTAAGATAGGGTGCCAACATCCTAACATGAGGTCTTCTCTGAGGGCCCCCAGACCCCCAGCTGCCCCCAGAAAGAGAGGAAATGGAAAAGCACTCTAGGAATAGGTTGCATAGTTTTTCCCATCGAAGCCTTAATCTTCAGGTTTTCCTGCAGCATCCTAAGAAGTGGTGCGTAAAGGTTCCTGCCAGGTTCCTCAGAAGATCTGGAGATGTTCTAACGAGACACATGGCTGCTGTAGCACTGATCACAGGGCCCTTCCTGGAGCTTCTTCACTCCCTTTTGGCAGGGGAGGAGGATCCAGGTGGGAGCTTCAGCACCTTGACGATGTGACACAGAACACGTTTTGTTGTTGGCAGTCTAAGAATTGTCCCTGCTGGGATATGAGTGGAGTGTGCAGGTGCACACATATGTGCCACCTCCATGACACATGCAGCCGTGGCCCTGGAGGCCAAAAACATTGTGCATCCCTATCCTAACATGTGGATGTTGGGAATAGGGCTTTAACTTCCCTGTTACTCTTGAATACAGGTCTACAGTTTGAGCAGGGATTCTCACCAAAATACAGAATATGAATATAGTGCAAGAAAAGATCCATCAGTTCAGAGTTGTTTCCTGTGACTGTCTCAGGCTTCGGGTCTTTCTTAGGCTGTTAACTAAAATTATTTCGTGCCTTTTATATGGAAGTCACGATAGAACCTTCTGATGGACTTCTCTTTGGAGAAAGGTGGGTGAGAGCTTGCCAAGCTGGTATCTGAGCTTTAAACATAGAATTGCACAAGGCTAAGCTCACCTTATTTCATTCCCCATTTCATATAGCATCACACTACAAGTATACAAACAAAAGTGGTGGTGGGGATCAGCAACCACACGTCCTCAAGAGAAAGTTTGGTCCCTGGCTTCAGATATGGCAATCTGTCAGCTCTTGAGACATCAAAGAATACCAATAAATGTGCCAAGCCCTCGGAGCACGTCTGTCTCTAATCCCAGAAGAATGTGATCCACTTTGAAACTATAGCTTTAAAGTCTGCAAGTCAACACATATGGTAGAGTGTGGATTCCATTGAAACGGGTAGGATTTACTAGAGTAAGCATGCTTAGAGATTTACAGTGAATCAGTGGCAATTTCATGCCAACATTACATGCCTAAACAAGTTCCTACCCCAGTTACAAGCACAGAGGGCAAAGTCCATGCAGATGCAAAATTACAGGAATTTCAGAAATGTACTTCCTGTTTACAGCTTCCACAAACTGTTTACAAGGAAAAATGCCACTGGTATTTTTTTAAGGTTATCGCAGGGTGAAATAATCAGAAAGGAATGATGCTGTTTAATGTGTAATTTGCCCACTAGTAAGTTACCTTCAATGCTTCATGGTCTTCTTTTTCTATAATGCTCCATGATGAAAAGCAGTTCACAGCACTGTTCATAGTACAGAGCTGCTCTTAAGAGGAGGGAAGCGAGGGGGACAATTTAAGTAAAAGAGACAGTTGGCTCCGTTTTTTGTTGAAATGTTTTATAAAGCCACTGCAAGAAGGGAAAAATGTACTGGAAAGTTGACAGAAGGCCAAAAATATTAATATACTAGAACACAGTGAACTTTTTGCAAGCTGTAAATATTTTCTCAGACTCTCAAATATAGCCAGGAAGTATGTTCAGCCTTGCTCTCCTAAATCATCTAGAATAAGTGGAAAACACACAACCCATACCTCCTCCCCAAAGCATTTTGTTAGCTATTGTTATTTGTCACATTTGAATGCTGCTCTTTGTTCAGGAGTTTGGCAGTGCACTTATCAGTAACGATTGGGCTAAACCGTGCCCAGGGACTTGGCTATTGCTAGTGAGAATGGGCTGAGAAAGAATTATTTGTGCATACAATTATCCGCTGAGCTACGCCAAGGAGCAAGACCATTGAACCCGGGATTTCTTATGACCACTGCAACCACTGCACTACATGCCCTAGGGTGCCATTCAGAGTCCTTCCCCCTTGATGCATGCAGGCCTCTGAATAACGCGGGGCATGAGGCTTGCATGCAGCAATCTCGCCTCCCCATGCCTCGCACCCTGCATTTCATCTGACGTCTAGATGAAATGCCACAGAGGGGGAAAGAAGGAGATGAGGCTGCCATTTGGATATGGTATAAGCCATTGGACCGACTTGCTCTCCTCCCTGTCCACCTCAGCACACGCTTTTAGCCCTCTCTGGGGCTGATTTCCAGCTCCAGAGAGGCGACCAGCATGTGTCTTTCTGCATTGACTGAGAAGAATGCCAGGCAGGGTCACTCCAGTTGGAATCCCAGCTCTGAGGTTGTCAGAGCTTGGAGGTCAGGTTCCGAATAATCTCATGAGCCCCCAGAAAAATGTTAGGAGACCAAAGAACTATGCCCTTGAAGAGTTTTCCTTTCAGGTCTCAGTGGGAAGATTTTGCAACTTGAAGATAAAAGGACAAAAAGTCATCAGAGGAGAAACATCTTAGCAGTGAGAAAAGTCTGTCAATGGAACTAAGTACCAAAGAGGTTTTCAAGCTGAAGCTGGGTGGCCATTTGTCAGAAATGCTGAAGCTTTGGATTTCCTGAACTGAAAAGGCATCAGACTAGTTGGCCAACATCAGGCGTGGGCAAAACGTAAATTAGGATCTACTCGGCAAAAGTTGGCAGGTCATAATGGATTAATAGAGTGACAACAAAAAGCTTTTTTTCCCTTATAAATTATGGCAAACTCTATTGTAACCAAGCTGTCATGGAAGAAAAAAAGAGCTGAACCATGTATGAAAAGCGTTGTGTGTGAACTCCAGTTCTGTAAGCTCTTAAGCTAAACATGTGCTTGATCTTCACTTTCATCTCCACCTTTCTGAGCCACTATTTTGCCCCTGGCTCAAGTTGGTGGACCTCGTGGTTAGAGTGAAAAATAATGTGAGCCTATAAACCCTGGCCTATAATGACCCCTCCAAATCTATGATTCTATGAAACGACCGTTCCTATTTTGGCTTTGGGAGAGGTTTTGAAGACACCTTTTAACAAAAAAAAATGTTTTCATGAGTTGTTCTTCTAGTTTTGACCCATTTTTCCCATAATCTCTGAAGCTGAATATTTGGCTTATGAGGAGAGAATGGAGGAAACATTGTGCCTCTTGTACATATGCATTTATTTATTAAATTTCTACCCCACTCATTAGCCAGGATGGCTCTCTGGGTGGCTGATTTAAGCACATGGGCACTGAAGTATCACACAGCCCAAGTGGCAGTGTCCACATGTGTTTGTTTACCACCAGTCAGTGTACTTTTATAAAAAATGACAATGCATTATAGAACAGGTCGTGTTTTTCTAGTGTGTCTTTAACGCCCAGATATCTCTTTGCTTTTAAGTCACTGCAAGACAGGGGCACATGAAGCACTGGGTTGTCCTGCCCTCCACACACATGGGGTTGTGTGTCTTTCCAGGCAGCCAAGTTCACATGAGGTCCACTTCTGTGTGATTCAAAATACCATCTTTACTGAAATCTAGCAGAAACAGTAAGCAATGCATCAGTACGGAAGCTACACTTAATAATTGGGGTTGATGAATAAATGAGCTGCATGAAATAAGATGAAATGAAGTAGATTGATGGGATGGGGGGAAAGCAAGGCCAAACCTTCAGGTTGCACCCCAGAACAGCAGTGAACAAGGAACGGTTCTTCCAAACTGAGGAAACTGTTGGTACAAACTGACAGGAGCTCTTCTTAAAGACAGCCCATCATTCCAACCATGAAGGCCTGATCAGCTGCTAACAGATACCTGGAGAATAAACAAGAGTGATTGTAAATACAAGCCTCAGTGGAAACATAACAAAATAATATCATGCCGAGCTCGGGGAGAATGAAGTAGAAAAAGGTACCATGCTTTCCTCCACAGAGGGTTGGCGATGAGTCCACTAGATGCTTGAGTCGTATCTGCTACAGTGCTGGCAGTAATGGCCGATTTGGGTGGTTCCTAATAAACAGATTAAATAATAAATTTTGGATTCCCCACCCCATGGACTTTCTTTGTTTTTTTAAAAGAACCAGTTCCAGACAGTTAAAGTAAGCAAAACCAGACTAACTAGCATATTATAATGGAGCCCACAAAAGTCTATGGCATTATACCTTTGTAACTCTTTAAGGTACTTAAGAATGTAAGAAGAGCCATGCAGGACAGGAGTGCCACAGCACCCTTCCACCCATGTTCCCCAGCAACTGGTGTACAGTGGAGTATTGCCACTGATACTGCAGGTAGCCAAAGGCCATCATAAGTAGTAGCCACTTATAGCTTTATCCTCCATGAATTTGCCAACTCCCTCTTCTAAGGCCACCCAAAACGTCATGACATCTGGCGGAGGTGAATTCCATCATTGTACTACCAAACATGTGAAGTCCTTTCTTTTCTCTGCCCTGAATCTCCCACCTGTCAGCTTCATGGGATGATCCCTTTGACTTCTAGGATCATGAGAGAGGGAGAAAGAGCTCTCCCTCTCCACTTTCTCATACCATGCGTAATTTTGTACACCTCAGTCATGCCTTCCCTTCTCTGCCTGTTTCCCCTTAGCTGTCTTGAAAGACGGATGCCCTGGCAGGCAGGCCCATGCAGGGCTCCCAGTCTTGTCCTCCTCCTCCCTCCCACTGCATTCCTCAGTGATCGCCTAGCAACCTGCGGCTGTGGCAACAGCAGCACATCGGGAGGGCTGGCTCAGAGCTGGCCAGGTTTGGCCTACCTGACCGCCCTCCAGAGCCCAGCTTCAGGGAGTACCTGTCCTCTACCTGCCCACCAGGGGACATTCACTTGGAGAGGTGCCTGGAATGTCACAGAAAAACAAGCTCAACTTCGTGGCTGAAGCTCAGATCTGGTAAACTCCTTCCTTCGCCTGTCCTGACAGCTACTCTTGGTCTCCTTGTGATCCATTCCCAGTCAAGCGCATCTCATGCCGAGGTTGCTTTGGGCACTTGTTCCAGCCAGCCAGCCTGAACCTTTCCTGAATCCTGCCGTGACCACCATTGCCCAAATACAAGCTCTTGCAAAGCCATGGTGGTACAAGCTGGTGGGAGCTGAAGTCCAACAGATCTGGGGATCGCCTTTTGCACAGCCCTTTCTGCATAGCCAGGGACACGGGGGATGTTCTGGAATAGGCAAGCCTCTCATTTCAGCCTTCCCCACCAGCTGCTTTTGAGATTTATGGACTTCAGTTCTCATCAGCCCCATCCAGCTGGTGGGGGTGGGGGGAGATCACTGCAAAAATAGTTGGATGGTGCCAGACTGGGGAAGGCAGATCTAGTGTCACTTCCAATCATACCCTGTCTTTACTTTATGGAAACTTCTCCCCAAATGTGATTTGCTCCCCCAACCCATCCCAAATGCTTTGCTGAAATGCTGAACTTATACCGAGTATATACTGAATTCTAGCCTTCTAGCTTTCTTCCCCCTCCTGTGCTCCTCATATACCTTGGATTATGGAGCCCCCACAGGTGGTAGAACGCATGGTTTGCACGGTTCAATCTCCCATCATCTCCTGGTAGTACTAGGAAAGTTCTCTCATCTGAGTTGTGCTAAGAGGCATTTTTCCATCCTATTCCTTGTTTAGTATCTTTGTTTCTTTCTGCCTAATCAGGAAGTCTAGAAGGGTTCTGCTGAGAGCAGTACCAGAATTACCAAAGGCAGGTCACAGTTACTGCCCATCAGTTTTTAGCCCACAATATTCACACATGCACTCTTCTCAGTTTCTGAAAAGTTCTGGGGTCTTCACCCCATATATCATGGGCAACTTGAGGGCACTCTGATGCTCTCTACATTGGTAGGAGCTATCTGTATTTTTTTCTCCACATCATTTCCTTTGAATGCAGGGTATGGGTACAAGTGTTTTTCTCAAGAATTTGGGCAAGATGAGGACTTCTTTTGACCATAAATGCCTTTCATTTCCAGCAGTCCATGTTGGGGCAAAGCCAGTCCCCTTTTTGCCTTCGGGACAAACAGATTCGTACAGAATAGACACATGAAGATGAAGATGGTGCCTCCAAATGGAGGACTTCTAGTGCTGTTAGTCAGAAGCTTGTGTAGTGATTCTGTTTTTTCTTAAAGGATTTTGTTCAATAAGAAAAACGATAGAAGAAGTGGTGCAGGACCACAGAAGGCTATGACTGGAAAGCAAGGATGTCTGGATCACGATAAAATTGTCAGCCCTCCATATGGAAGCAACCTGGGAATACTAGAAGCATACAGCAAGTCAGAAGGGCCCTCCTGGGCCGTCTAGTCTGACCCCCGGCTCCAACAGGGGTTCCCAGCATGGCGCTTGGAGGGCAGCATCTGTGAAGCTCTCCTCTCCCTGGCCCCTTAAAAAGTGATTTAAGAAAAGCTTTGGAAAATGTTAGGACAGACTTTTTTCTCTCCTGCCTACCTTCTCCCTCCCAGCCTCGAGTTTCTCTATTTCTTTCTATTCCTTCTGAGCTCACTTTGACTTCCTAAGCCTCCATGGCAGCTGTTATGTGAGCAGCTACATCCTCCATGGGAGCCATTCTGTGGAGGTGCCCGCAACAGTTTCTCAAATTGCAAATACGCCCACAAGTCCAAAAAGGCTGGGAATCCCCACTGCGTTGTAGATACATGGGAAAGATGTTATCTTTCCCCCTCTCCACCCTTTTTCTAAATCATCTTCCCCCAGCCAGGTTGCCTTCCACATGTTTCAGATGACAACTCCCAGCATCCCTGATCTGGCCATGCTGGCTGTGAGAAACGGGAGCTGAAGTGCAGTGCTGGAGTAACCATCCAGTGCTTTGGTTTTGTTTTGAAACAAATCCATTTAACCTACCTTACATTTTATAGATGTTGCTGTATTTTATTTCCTGGCATCTGTGCTTTACGATTTTGTGAATGGGTGTGAACTGCTCAAAGAGTTTTAGCTATTGGGAGGTGTATACATGAAGCTGAGTCTGGGATCCTGTATGAGCCGAGAGACAAAAGGGGACAGCAACTCCCCACATGTTGGCATCTGGAGGCCTTTTTCTGCCTTACGTTGTAGCGGACTGCCCCATCACCAATACCATCATCACCACCACCACCATCATCATCATCATCATCATCATCATCCAGCATGGTGCGGTGGCTGGAGCACTGGGCTGGGGCCCTGGGAGATCCGGGTTCTAGTCCACATTCAGCTTTGCGCCATCCATTCCCTCTCAGCCTAACCTACTTCATAGGGGTGTTGTTGCAAGGTTAAAACTGGAGTGCAGAAGACCTAGGTAAGCCACGGTGGGTTCCTCACAAGAGGAAAAAGGGTGAGGTAGAAATGCAATGTAATAATAATAATAATAATAATAATAATAATAATAATACTGCCCCTGATATTTCAGGAAAGCCTGAATGTCCCTGTTGACTACAACCATTAGTGGAGCTTACCCATCCCACTCCATTCATAAGAAAGTTGCTAGCAAAAACAATAGCTATTAAACCCACATACACACTGAAGCGAGCTTTGAATGAATCAACGCTTTCTTAGAGCAAAAAGACTAGAATCCCAATTTTTTATAGTCTGGGAACTGGTGCTTACCATGAAAACTTGGGTGACGCAGATTAAGGGGTAGTTATCCCCAGAATAAATGATCATGTTTCCATGATGCCTTTGATGATGAGCAGTAACCATTTAGTAATTGCCTTCTTCTATTTGTTCTACATCCTTTATGCTTCCTCAAGTGTGAAAGGCAGGAAAGGACTTTTTTTTTTTTCCCTAACAGGGACCAAGCAAGAGGAGAGCAAGGCATTACATTCTGTTGATATCTGAATTATTTCACAACAATACCCTTAAAACTGCAGTCGAAGCTACTTCTGCAGTGCAGTCCACAGCTCAGTGAAATCAAAGTACATTAAAGGCACCGGTTTCACTCCAAGTACTTCATCTTAACTGGATTGCGAGTCAGGCTGTTAACAACTTACAAAGACAAGGTTACAATCCACCAGCCACTGATTCCCGAACACTGGCTTAATATAATTACTTTAGAGTAAATAACGTGTGAATTGCTGCAGAGTTTGGCTGCAGGGTTGTTGGGCTGTGGGGGGGGGGGTTAGTCCTTGAGAAGGAATCAGTTGGCTTATTCTTACTCAGTGGAATAAGCCAACTTGTTCATTATTCCTTCAGCTAACAAAATGCATCATTCTGATCGGTGGAGACGACTTTGCACGGAGGGAGGGCTCATATAAATATTGCAAGGACCCAGCGTGCAGTGTGTCCCTGTGCGTGGAAGTGCATTGTGCACCTCTGCCACAAAAGGGTGCAAGACAGATTTTCCTTTCCCTGTTTGGTTTCTGTTTTGGTTTATTAGCCCCCATCCAGTCCATTACCTCAAGCACTGATTTAGGACACCCAGACTGTCCTCTGAATCAGATGAAAAAGAAAGTGAAATATTATAATGTGAACATTTTACAGCCATTCCTTCTCCCTTTGGACCTGCAGTTTTGTGATGGGGACTAGGAATATCTCATAGAATTTTCAATGCCATGACTACAGTGTGAAGAATTCCTTGATACTTTATGTTGCGTGGATATTCTGTGGCTCAGACATTTGTAAGTGTGGATAGGTTCTCCTTTGAAACATGGAATTGTTCCCTCATTTTTCAGTGCTCAGCCTCCGTGTGCTGACCTTGTGAAGATAAACACACTGCACACATACAAGAAAGCATCCCGGTTTTTCCAGAAGTACAAAACAGTTTCAGGTGGGGAAACATAAAACAGCCCAAAGGGGACTGAATGTGCTCAGTGGCCATAGAATGTTGACTGATTATTCAGGATCAGTGGGCAGAGAGGACGGAACAGCTGGAATCTGCTGCAACCTTTTCCTGCAGACCCTGCTAACACTACAAGCCTATTTAACTGACAAAGAACTCTGAGAATTGTCATTTTGCAAGGGTGCTTTCGTATTTCGTATGCGGGGATAGCCAAACAAGGCATTTTGTGTGCACTCATGATGCCTCGCTGTTGGAAGGTTGTGGGTCTTTTTTCATTTTTCATTTTCATTTATTAAATTTACGTTCTGCCCAATAGTTGAGACTCTCTGGGCATTTCACAACCTTGAAACCATAAAATATAGCAACACAATGATACATAAAATATCATTGAGAATATGGGAGTTTTAAACATAACATTTATAAAAATGTAAAACTACAATATAAAAACAGATCTTAGACTCCGCTTTCCATATACAAGCCTGCTCAGATATGCCATTCAACTACTGAGGCCCTATTGATAGGTGATTCACCACCTAAATTTTGGTGGGTAAGAATGCTAAACAGCATTTTTGACTATGTCACTCATTTCAGTAGGTAATTTTACATGATCATCCAGGGCCTCTCCCCTGTTTTGCAGCCATTTTTGCTGGGGTTAAGAGTGAGGAAATCGTAATATTTTCACAGACATTATTAGCACAATTAGCTACAGAAGCTTAGTATAAATTCGTAATTCCACCCTATGCCACAATACCAGCACCCTGTATGGTGCAATGGAACCTACTGGAGAATATAGAAAGGCAGAGAGGAAGAGTGCCATGCAGGGGGTTGGGGGAACTCTTATGTGAAGAACACTCTAATCGTCCCAGAAAGAAAATAGAAGAGGAAGCCTCAGTGAGGTGCCAGGTTTAGCTACTCCTGTAGAAAAGCTTGTTGGCAAACTTGGTTTCATTCTGGTTAAACTATTAACTAATCCTAAGAACTTGGATGCTGAGGATTCCCTGCTAGAGATCGCAGGCCCTGACTGAAATACTTTTCCTAGGATTCCCACAGGAGAAGGACTGCTCATGCGTTGCTTTCGGCTGCAGGTTATCTTGTCCCCCTTAATGCATCTGATGAAGGTGCAGATGTTCATCCCCCACTGAGAGCACTAATTGCTCCAAGAAACTGCAAGTAGAAGGAAATGGGAAGGGATCAGGACCACTTCTATCCAGACCACAGGAGTCGCTGTGCGAAATCCATGGCGAGAGACGGCAACATGCCAATCAGTTGCCTGGTATTGTTCTGTATTCAGCTCATTTCCATATTCCCTGGAACATTTGTAGGAAACCTCATTGCTCAGCTCTGCGTGGGGTGTTAGTTCTGGACACAAGGGGTCAAGGACCTTGATGCACTCTGCCCTGAAAAGCACAACTGAAGCTAAGTTTTTATTCTCAAGAATAAGTTCAATCACAACAAAGAGGCAGTCGACCAGGAGCACGTGGCAGGACTCTCTTTTACACCCTGGGTGACCATGTAGCAAAGACAGTAGCTTATTGGGTTGAAAGTCCTGCTAGGACTCCTGAATGGCACATCTGAATCCATGTGGGCTCCACATGTACCTGGGAGGCTGGGTCACCTTAGGGCCATGATGAAGGCTTTTAGGCAGAAGATTGTTCAGTCACTGGCTGTTTGTGACTCTCTGTTGCTGTGCAGCTGCATTGGGAGCTCTCTCTATTGTTGTGTAGATGCTTGGGACCTGACTAGTTGGCCCATGCCTATTGCTGGCCAGCCAGGTATGGCCTACATGAGGAACTTCGCCTTAGACCAGCTCACACAATCTTTCCCTCAAGGCCAATTGAGCCCACTCTGCCGGGTGAGGGTTCTTAAGGCAGAGATGGTTCCCCATTTCTATTCCCTCCTTATCCCTGATGCTTTCTTTAACTGCAAGTGCTGAGGTAAGGCTTGCAAAACTATGGGCCTTCCCTTAAGTTCAGGTATTGGTTTTTCTCCTTCATGGTACAGTTTCCCCCAGAAAGCCCTCCTTCCTAAATAAGTGCCAAGTTTTCATTTTGAGGCTCTTCAATGCTTTCATTTTCAGCAGCTCCAATCCTTAACCATTTCCAGAGAAGTTCTGTTGGCTTGTTGCAACAATCAACAACAGCAGAAAATCCTGGAGCACCCTAAAAGATTTATTTCTATTATTTGATGGTATAAACCCCCATGGACTACCGACAGTCCACTCCATCAGATGCATGAAGTGTTTATCTGCAGTCAGCAGATGGTTGGAGAGGGGGAGGAGTGAAGGCAGAGGGAAATAAAAATGTAAAACACAGACTGACAATTATGCAAAGGCCTAACTGTATGCAAAAGCATTGCTGCAACAGTTAACACAAGCCCCATTTGTTTCAAAGAAAAGTTGGGCTGGTGGATCTTTTAAAGCAGGAATCAGGAGGGTCTTTGTAAGACTCCAAGGAACCTGAATTTGCATTGGTGGGGGCATTTGGAATACGGAGATGAGGTCAGGGGCACTCTCACAAAATGATTTCTCTGGGAGGGGGTCCCATTCATTAAATGAGTGCCATGATGGAGATAAGCAGTCACAGGGCATCCATTTCGCAGAATGTAAGTTGGTGAGGCTTAAAGAGGAATAGCTTGCCCAAGAACATGGGAAGCTGTGCTCTGAAACACACAAACTGCTTTGGAACCCAAACAAATATTATGCATGAGGGCAGCACCTAGCTTTGCTTTATACTCACCTTCCAGTGAAAATAAATAAACCCATCTTTAAAAAAATTAAAAAATATTTAAAAAAATAATATAAAAGATGGAAGACTAATGAGTATGCAGGGAGGTGCTCACAGGTGCCCTGGTGCCTGTTGGGGCCCCAGCGCTGGCAACTTTCTAGGTGAGGCTTTCATCGTATCCTTATCTTTTCTCATACACAGTTGTTTGCAGCTGCTTCAGATAATGTCACAACCCTCCAGTTTCCCTTCCGCTTTCAAGAATATTTTCACAGGCTGTTTTGGAGCAGGGAAATGCCACTTTTAAATGCCATCGTGAAACAAAGTGCAGGTCCCCACTAGCCTAGTTGCATTATTCTTTTATCCCACAGTGCCAGCTGGAGGATATATAGCAGCAAGACAAGAAGGGAATATAAATCACATAAAGCTCTGATCTTAATTCTGTAATGGAACCAGAAGTAGAAACAGCAGGTTGTACAGCTTATCTTAAAAAGCCCCACTACCTTCAAAAGTCTGGTATGGTTGTGTGTGTTTTTCCTCTCTGTATCAGGAAGGATCACATTGAAACAGAACAAGAAGCCGCACGGAGATGGCCCAAGCGATGGGGGTTTCTACTAACACCAGCTGAAGAGGTAAGAACACATTCTGAGCAACATTTATACACAGAGAACAGATTTGTTTCTGTTCTAAATCTCATCTCATGGCCTTTATTGAATAGCAGCCCCCTTATTATTATTATCATTATCATCATCATCATCATCATCATCATCATCATCATCATCATCATCAAATATTCTACCTTCCATTCCTTAAAAAACAGACCTGAAAGTGGTTGGGACAATCACTTATTTGTTCTGGAAATGAAAGGGAACTTTAGCGCCATGAAAAATATCACAAGTGTTTCTGTTTAGAAACTTGTAAGGTGGCAGCTGCAAAATTTCAGCTCTATGCTGAAAGAAGCTCAGCAGTCGAACTCCTGTTTTTCATGTCACCTGCCAGCACTTCCAGGTAAAACCTCAAAAGATGCCTGACTAAAGCACTGCAGTTCATCTGGGCAGACAGTATCAAAACACATGGACAACGGGTCTGATACAACAGAAGGAAACTTTCGGTGTTCCTTGGCTCCACTTTTAAAAAAGCAGCAGGTGTACCATTGCAGAGCAAGAGACAGAAAACCATTTTCCGGATGGCCTGGACTTCAGCTCCCAGCATTCCTGTCATTTGGGCACACTGGCAGGGCGTATGGGAGTTGATGGCCAAGTCCCTGGAGATTTACCTTCCGTACACCCCTGCTGCAGAGCACATCCAGCAATGCCGGGAACAAGTCAGCAACTTATTCCAGCTTTTCTCAAGCTGGTGCTTTCTGCTTGTTTGGAACTACAGCTCCAACAGTCCCCAGGCAGCATGGCTTATGGCCATGAATTCTGGGAGTTGTGTCCAACACACCTGGAGGGCACCAGGTTTGAGAATGACTGAACTGTTCCCTCAGGACTCCCCTGCACAGGTAAGAGTGGGAAGCCAAGTCACCTGCATAGGTAAGGACACATTTACAATTACGAGAATAATGTCCTGGTCTGCTGGAGACAGTTGCTGAGGGGTGGGGGTTCATGCAGGTGAAAGTGCCTGCTTCGTGTGGCTCATTGTAGCAATTCCAGTCCTCCAGTTTCCTGGAATAATGCTTTCCTTGCCTTGTGCACATAACAGTGT
This sequence comes from Varanus komodoensis, assembly GCF_004798865.1. Classification (NCBI taxonomy): domain Eukaryota; kingdom Metazoa; phylum Chordata; class Lepidosauria; order Squamata; family Varanidae; genus Varanus; species Varanus komodoensis. The sequence continues at coordinate 11,547,724 of NW_025336481.1, read as the reverse complement.
TTGTACCTAATATTAAACATCCCTTGTTATACTCCTCTGTATTATGCACTTTCTTCCAAATATGTATGATAGACTAAACAGGCCTGTTTCCCAGTTCTTTAGGTTGCAATCCTATATGCACAAACATGGGAATGAGCCCCATTTAACTCAGGACTTGTTTATGTATTGATATTGATATCTCACCTTTTTTCTGGCAAGAAACCCAGATTGTGCTTACACAATCCTCCTCTGCCTCTCTATTAACCCACACAACAACAACCCTGTGAGGTAGTTAAGCTATGAGTCAGTGACAAGCCAAAGTGACCTAGGAAGCTTCACAAGCAAGTGGGGACTAGAACCCGGATCGCCTGAGACCCAGGCCAACACTATGCCACACTGGCTTCCTTCTGAAAGACACCTATTGTGTAAATTTACCGCCATGTGTTGTGGAAACTGATCCAGGCTCCAGATCCAGTTCTTACCCTTAAAATGAGAATGAATTCTCTGTATGGAAGGTGAACTTCAAAAGCATCCAAAGCTGTATAACAAATAGCTATGTATTGCATGCCAAGAACAAGGTCATCAAGTACTGCTATGATGGAAACAGTATAAATATCTAGATAGATATGAGCTATTACAATGTTATCACAATGCGCGGTTCAGCCTGAAGTGCCAATTAATTTTATTATGTTCCTCTATTTTTAGTTGATGAAAGATGAAAAGAAACAACCTGCTAAGCCTAAAATCCCACTTCCAGAACATTTACAAATCCGACCTGTGACACCAGTGGAAAAATATATTAAGGTAAGACAATAGCAGCATGGCAGCATATGAGTTTAAAAGATAACAGCAGTGCCTTTGATAGGCCACCGAAAGATTCCCACTCAGTTGCTTTGCCATAGAAGGCCTTCAAATAAAGATCAGCATCTTGAGAGCAACTATAAAAGGTGTGCTGAACCCAAGGAGCATCCTTTGGGTGTTCTGTTAAATGACGGTTTCATTGGTCTTGCAATCCAGCGGTTTTGCAGTAGGGCCTTATGAAAGTACCTCACCAGGTTATCTCATCTCTACAGTCAGGAACTATCTTGTGTTTCACCAGCACACAAAGGCTGCTTTCATGAGATCTTTACATCTTGCATGTCCCACTTCTTTTTCATAAGGGTGTCACACCAACCAGCACTGAAACTTGTGGTCCTTAAAAGACCATGCTGATCCTCGTCTAATGGACTAAACACAGCCAGAACAGGTTGAGCTTCTAGCCTTGTCGGCTATGCGCTCCCAGAGCAGGCATGCCTGCGTGCACCAGTTGCTGAGGAGCTTGGGCAAGAGGAGGTCTTGCACCCATCCTGCTTGAGGATTGCTGTGGGCAGCTGGTTTGCCACTGTGTGTACAGAATGCTGGTCTGGTGTGGCATGGGCTCTGCTTATGTTCAGGTAAGTCCAGACAAAGTGTTTCTCTAGGCCAAGGGTGACCAGCTGGAGACCATGGAGGGTGCCATGGGCTATAGCACAATTTTATTCATCCCCATAAAAATACACACATTCTAATTAAGGTTGTGGTTTCAGAAAAAAAAATGTAACTTTGGGAAAAGAGCACGGCTGCATGTATCCAGGATTTTCTTTTTCAAATGCTGTGCAAGGGACAGTTTCACATATGTTTAGTTTTTGTATGTAATGCCTTAGCCATGTCCAGCCACACATATATTGATATATTTAGTTATTAAAACTCATATACTGTCCTTCATTATCAAATCACAGTGCAGTATACAAAAGGCATTAAAACAGCAATTGAAATGCAATTGCATTTTAGGCATTTTAATTTGCCTTTTATTTTGGTTGGTTTTTTGAATTTTGTACACCACTTCTCTACTAACAAAAAGGATGGGCTACATCTATGTAAAGTTCTCACTACTACATTACACCAACTTTATTATTAGACCCTGGGCACTTGAGGAGTTATTGGCAATGCACATCCATTGAATGCTATTGTTCTTACTTCTAAGTAAGCCTGTTAGAATTGTACTATAAAATTGCCCCATTTACAGGACCAGAGAACATGAATAGCTCATTTGTGTTATCAGCTGAGATGGACATCGCCATCTATCCACACTTCAGCATACAACCATTCTCCTTTAACTCACATCTAGATTGTTGATTTGTAAAATATGGAAACCTGAAATTAAACTTGGTCTGTGTACTGCTTGCAAGATGTGACTTGCCCATCAAAAGAAAAAGTTAGTTTGGGGACTAGTGAAGGGACCATATTTATGCCTTTAAACTCCTGTGGCTTTAGATCATGATTTGTTCTCTCCCAGAGGAAGAACAAGTCACATATCCATTCCTCAAATGGGTTAGGCAAGAAATTCTTAACCCACCCTCCTTTCCACTCCCTCTGTGTAATGCAGCGAAGAAGCACAATATCATAGCGGTCTCCATTGTTCAGCTCTGTGGGTGGCACGTGTGGCGATGTAAAAGGAAAAAGGGGGAAAGACAAGAAAGAGGAGGGGATCATTTCAAAGGAAATGCTTGCCTAGATATCAGAAACATTTTCCATTCTTGGCGAGGGAACAAAGGGTAGGGGCTCTGGCAACAGAACAAACCAGAAACATGGCTTTCTCCCTATTTCTTCACTGAATAACTCCCCAGATGTTAAACTGATGCTTAGAGAGGAATTCCAGCATGCCTTGTGGAGGCAGAATAGCCAAAGTAAGCACAGCAGCCAAGGGGAAGAAGGGGCTTCGGCTTCCCCCAGCTGAATGAGTTACTGATTAACCGGTTTCATTTCTAGTAAATTTGGAAGGGATTAATGATTATTCAGGCAAAAGGCATCTTGCATACAACTAACCTTTCGTATTTGCATCCTTAGAATTCTTCCTCCCACAATATAAATAAACTTTGCTTAATAACAGTGTTCTAATATTATTGTTTTTCAACCAGCGTAGCAACCAGAGTAAGGGCCGTCTTTCAGCCCAAAGCCAAATTCAGCTTCAGAGACGCTCCCAGGCACTGCAGTCCAGTAAAGGGTAGAAGCAAAGGCAAAAGGAGGAGCACAAAAAATGCCATCATATTTTCACTAAAAGCTTTCACTGCCAGTAACTAAGCCTTAGGAGTAGAGAGTTGGAAGAATCTGCAACAGACTCAAGCGAGAATGGATTTCTCAAAGTTTACTCTGAAGATTTCTGCAGCAGACCAACTTTCCCATGTCACATGGAATTCGCAAACTTTGTTTCCCTATTTTTGTGCAGATTTAGTCACCGGATGAATGATGGTGATAGCATAATCAAGCATGTGTAAATCCCCCAAGTGCCCCTACTCCCATCTCAGACAGAAGTCCCATAAGAATGCCATGATCAAAGGCATCATAGGCAGCTAAGGGGTCCAGCGGAACCAGCAGGGACACATTTGTTTCAGCCAGTTCTATAGGCCTGAATCCAGACCGAAGCGTTGCAATATCAAGTGCTTCCAGCCCACAATGCTCTCTCCCAGCAAGCTCCACTCAGTGATGTGAAGTGAAACATTTTTCAATGCATTATTTTTCCCATAGAAAGGCTTCCATTTTTTTACATTCATTAGTAAAAATGAATGCATGTAACAGCAAATGCAACATTAGAGAAGTCTGACCGTGCCTGGGTTATGATTAATGTTTTTTCAGGTGAGTAACCTTCGCAACTGTGGGAGAGAAGACGAATACATACATGTCTCAGAGTGAAATGGAATTAATAAAGATTGACAGAAAAAACTGAAGTTGCCCCATGAACTTTAAGGCTATACACAGTTCTTAGGCTGCTAAAATTATTGTTCCCAAGAGTTTTAAGGGCTTATGCTTTTTTCTTACGCAATCGAAGGGAAGTACATGCTCTTGAATTATATTAAGTGCACTTCTACTTCCCCTCAAATATTTCAGATATGATACTTACGGTCTTTCAGTCCAAAAAGATCATGGGATATATTTTAAAGCTTTGGTGTTTGCTAGGTACAAGTAAGAGCGCAAGAGAAACCACACTGGGTCAGACTGAGGGACCATCTTGCCCAGCATTCAGATCACACAGTGGCCACCCACCCACCCGCAAGAAAGCCAGAAGCAGGGCATGAGGGCAACAACATCCTCCTGTCCATGTTCCCCAGCAACAGATGTGCACAGGCCTCTGATACTGGAGATGGCATATTGTTGTCAGGGCTAATGTGCATTAATCGCCTTCTCCTCTGTAAATCTGTCCAGTCCATTAATTTTAAAGCCATCCAAATTGGTGTCCCTCAGTACATCTTGTTGTAGTGAATCCCACAGTTTAATTATGTGCTATGAACAATGTGAAGAAGTGCTTTGTTTTATCTGACCAATCAGATTGATGAGATGACTTCAAGTTTTAGAATTATGAGACAGACACAGAAATGTCTCCTCCTTCATTTACTTCACCCCATGCATAATTTGGAACACCTCCATCGCATCTCCTCACTGTTGGTTTTGTTTTGTTTTCCCCTAGACTAATCAATTTCAGCTGTTTCCTCACAGGGGAGTTGATCAAACTCCTTGATCATTTTAGTTGTCCATTTCTGCACTTTTTCCTGCTCTACAACACCCATTTCTGGGTGTTGTGACCAGATCCATGCCTCTTAAAATAAAGAAGCTAAATGAGATCTGCCTAGGAGATCAAAGAAAGAGACAGTGGGTCCCAGATCAAATCAAACCAGAACTTTTCCTAGAAGAAAAAATAGCAACGCTGAGGCTGTCATACCAAAAAATTGCAACACTGAGGCATATCATGAGAAGGCAAGACTCCCTGGAGAAGACAATCACGCTAGGGAAAATTGAAGGGAAAAGAAAAGGAAGACCAAAACGAGATGAACTGAATCCATAAAGGAGGCCACAGCCTTGAGTTTACAAGAACTTAGCAGGGTTGTCAAGGATGGGACATTTTGGAGGGCTTTCATCCGTAGGGTTGACATAAGCAGGAGACAATTTGACAGCACATATCAACAACAAAGCTTTCAATGCAAACTAGATTTCCTACCCAAAGGATCCTATCCAAATTAACTATTGTTCCTTAGAAAGTTTTTTCTGATACAAATTTTTTAAAATCCTATGTCTATTAACCTTTGCGAATATTCCAGTGCAACATTTTCTGGAAAGCCACATCACTAGCTGAAGCTATTTCCCTTCCTCCACCTGGTTTTTGAACAACTGGTCAGACCTGGCCGCTGCACATGTCCTCATTCATCTAAGGGCAGGGAGGGGTGCAGGTTCTAATGCCTTGCTGTGGTTTTGCAAACCTCGGAGCCTCCACAAACCTGCCACCATTTCCCACTTCATGAGTGGTGCTATTTTGCTACAGAGGAGCCCCACTTGGAGAATGAGTTTCTTATTGCTCTTTTGGTCTTACTAGCTACCTGGTTTTGCATTGGTTGGAATAGCCTTTAGCTCAAAGGAGGGCAGCCTCTGGACTGCATCCTTAATCTGGCAAATGGAGCTGCCCAGCCCAACCCTCACCTAGAAAGGATGCTTCTCGGTGGATGGATCTGAGCAGATAAAATGACATCGTGCTGCCATTCCACTTTCCCTCCTGAACATTTGTGGAGGGAGGAAAAAAGGGGGAAAGCCATGGGCAAGCATAGGAGGGTTACAATGGGAAACGATGCCCTTTGGACGGACGGACACCCATAAACATTAATTGGACAAACATGCGATAAAAGCTCCACCTGGAGGAACCAAAAAGAACATTTTCTGGAGCAGTGTCTAAACCGTATAGCAACTTCCCATGCGAGGTTCATTTGACCCCTCTTTGTGCATTTTTGGACAAGCTCTTCAGTCCATTCTATTCTGGCAGGCATTTGTTCGACAGGATCTTTGATGATACATTTCAGTCTGGCTGTTTCTGATACATTTTTAATGGTCCCGTGTTTTATCTTTCTACGCGGTAATAGGATGCTATTTTTACTGCTGTTTGTTTAGTGTGTGGTTTTCTTGGGATTGATTGTAATGTTGCTGCGATTTATATACTTAATGTCTAAGCTGCCTTAAGTTTGGTTTTAGCACAGAAAGGCAGGGCAGAATTGCCCAGCTAAATTGCTCAATAAAGAATGATGTACTCCTTCAACTGCAGATCAGTCCATCTCCACCTGTCCCTCAAACGACCCAAGGGTTTATCGGCTGGAGATCAACAGTACCCGGACTAGAACTGGAACACTATTATCAGATCAGAAGCTGCAAAGGGGCCTTTTACAAAGACCTGAAATGGCCAAATGAACCCACTGATTGATTTTAAGAAAATGTGCCAAATCTCTCTCTCTCTCTCTCTCTCTCTCTCTCTCTCTCTCTCTCTCTCTCTCCCCCCCCCCCCCCAAATGTGTTTTGGAAGCTCCTAACAGATAGGAAAACACTGATATTATGAACCAATTTGTATATCATTTCAGCAGTGCATTAGGATAAAGTTAATTACAAAGTTAAGTGTGGTTTCATACTCTTTTATTAAAACCGGCAGTATATAATATGCAGGTATTTTCTCACTGTTATAGAACCCAAGTGCTGTTCTTCCTCTTAAAGAATGGGAAACCAAAGAGGGCTGAACGACAATGCGTACGATCGGTTTCTCACTTTTTTAACTTCATTGTAGGGGGTGAGGCCCCAACCCAGATAGGGACTGCAGGTAACAGTGTCTTCCCAGCGAAATTCTTCTCCACCTAATTGGCAGCGGCGGGGTGCTTTTGTCTCTTTTATTTAGCAAGGGTTCCAATGCCTTGTTGGGGGTGAATTTGGAGGGACGTGGCTGGGTGAGAAGGCTTGGTGGCCCCAGTGCAGAGGATGCGCCTGCATGCTTACAGTAAACTGAAAGCAGGGGCTCAGCTCTGCGGACACCATGCATTCAATCTATCACAGATTCAACATTCCAGGGCCAGCATCGAGGTACCTGATTGGCACCTGCTGGGGGCCCACACTCCAGCAAGTGTCCCCTGACAAAAGCTCTCTGGATGTCGCCATTGCAAAGATAGATGGTGTGGACCTGGGAGAGCCAATTTCTAGTCCCTGCTCAGCCTGGAAGCTCACTGGGTGACTTTGGGCCAGGCTCTGACTCTCAACCTAATCTGCCCACAGCCTACTCAAGGAGGAGGGCCAAAGAAGCCATCTAGCCCAAGGACCTCCCCAGCCATTGGAAGCAGCACTGTGTCAGGGCCTAGCTTCTCCTCCGCGTTATTTAGAGTCCTGCACTAAGCAGCAAGTTGGACCCAGTGGCCATATTGGCCCCTTCCCACTCTACTATTCTATAATTTTCTTGATCTTAGAAGGGTCCGGAGCTCAGACTGTTCATGTAACATGTAGTCTGTCCCTCAGTCTAGGCTTTGGTTATGATGAATGGGCTGGGGCTCAGGAGACCCCGGTGCTATTTCACACTAGGAATGTGTGGGGAATCCACTTTAGGGGGTAGGAATTCTTCGGATTCCATGGAGTTGGCTCCACAGACTCTGTTCTGCTTTGCAGGGGACCTGTACAGAGTTCCTGGGAAGCCTGCCCAGCATTCACTGAGCTCCGTGTGTTGCTCAGTCAGCTTCCCACTTCCGCACACCTGCAGCAGCCACTTGTGCTGCTGTCCCTGATGTAAGTTGTATTCCATAAGTGTGCGCAAAGTTTCCACACACTCATTCCGTAAGTGTGTGCAAACTTCCGCTTGGCTTGGCTCGCTTTCCAAGACCAAGCCAAGCATGAGAGGTCATCTGCCAACACTAGAGGGACGGATTCCACTAGGTTTCATCCCAACCCATGAAGGTCACGGGCACCATTGGGCCAGTCACTAGTTCCCAGTCTAACCTATCTCACAGGGTTGTTGTGAGGATGAAATGAAGAGCAATGCTGTGAGCCACCTTTGCTTCCTCACAAGAGGGAAAACAGCATTTCATACCTCTACTATGTCTCCCCTCACCAGCCTTTTCTATAAATGAAATTGTCTCAGATGCTGTAATCTTTCTTGACAGGTCAGTCTCAAAGTTCTCTGAGGGAGAGGAAGATACATTAAAGCAGCTTGTTGTATTCCCTTTGATATCCTGTTCTCTCAAATCCTTCCCATATTGGTAGAAGCAAAAGGACAATGGAAATGAAAACCAAAATCCAAGAACTGCTTCTGGAAATGCAACTTTTTGTCCTTAAAATGAGACACACGCCCTCCCCAAATAGCCATCTGATGTTTTTCGGGAGGGGAAATGATGCCGTACTTCAACCACTTTTCAAAAATTCCAGGATACTTTGTGACTCCGTTATCTGGATGAGTGGCAGAAGCGGAACCAGCGGTGACAGCCGTTGGTTGTATTTCTTTTACTTATGGAAAAGTGACTCACATGCTGAGCCACTTCCTGGAGCCCACAAACACTTTATTTGAAAATCTGGCTCTACATCACCCCAAAAAAACTGACCTTCTTTACATAGTTTCCAGATAATTGGGAAATGAGTCACAGAAGCTTCTGGAAAGGTCTCTCAAAGAAGGCGAATGCTCAGATATCCTCCCCCAGATTGGAACCTAAAGTTCAGAAAAACAAATGTGATAACAATCCTTCTAACCCCGTATTTATTGGTTGCAGCAAAGCTATGTGTGGTAAAACTTTGGAAGGACACTAAAGTTCCTGAGGTTAAATGCTGGTTGAAAAAGCTGGTTGGAAAAGGGTTCACATTGCTTGAAGGAAACTGTTTTCTTTGGTTTAGTTTCTGAGATGCAAGGATAAGATTTTACACAATTAGAAATAAATGGATATTTTTCATAAGTTTGGAATAATCATAATTATAGTTTTTCAGAGTCAGATCTGGAAATTGATAGAGTCTTCGCTTTGCTTTGAATAGCATATCAGAATAAATCATGATGCTAAGATGGAGAACATTATGTGTTTTCCATTTTCTTTTTAAAAAATCTGACTTTGGCCATTAGTCAAGTTTGCTGCTAAGCAACACGCATTATACAGTGATCGTGCACTTTCCGAGCCAGAGTTACTGTGTGATTCTCTCCCTGAATGATGCTTTGGCCTTTGGAAAATGCTGCTTGTACCATATAATATATACATGTCTTCAGCATATATGCTTTACCCTGCAGTAGGTACCATGGCACAGAGATGGCGGGGGGGGGGGGGCAAATCGGCATGCATTCAAAGTAAAACTAACAGGATGCCCTTTGCTTGACACCCACAAGCATACTTATTTAATACCAAGCATTCCTATCTAGGAAGGGAGTTCCACATTTTGGGGCCACCACCGAAACAGCCCTGCTTCTAATATTTATTTGCTTAACACCATAAAGATGGAGTAAAAAGGGAGTTCCAAATCAACTGCTAGACGAGTTGATGTAGAAGAAAGTATTCCCACAGATATCCAGTTCCTGAGCCCACACAGCACATCCATAGGGATCCACCTGAACTTACTTCTGAGTTGACCTATGCCAGTTTTTTCCCCCAAATCAGAAATTAACAAAGGTGAGTTTTCACCTAGTATTTTGAACTTCTGCTTCCCTCAGCCTTACCATCTGGGAGATCTGTCTCTTCCGAATGTATTTCAGTACTAACTAGAGTTTCTAACATGACCTTCCTGCATGCCTTTAAAAACAAAAAACCTTCAGATGCAATTACAAATTAGTCATAAAAGGGACTGGCTAGTGAATTGCAAACAGGCAACATCAGAGTATTAAATCACTCCACACTGTATGAAGCTTGGCATTTAATCTATGGAAATTAACCTCCTTATTGGAATCCAACTGGGTACATAAATGTCACCAGTGCTTCAAAATGCCACACTGTTGCCAAGGTCACATGTAAGCAAACCTGATGTCTACCTTGGGGAAAAGCATCAAGACATCTCCCCATGTGATTTTATTAAAGGGTCACATTTAGAACATGAAGCAAAAATTGCTATTTTGGTTTTGTGGGCACATATTTATATGCATTTTGTTTATCAAATTTCTTCTGTCATGACAAGGTTCTCTGACGCACTTACAATAAAAATGCAAAATCAAGTTAAAACATAGACAAAACAAAACAGAGAGCAAATGCAGGAAATAACATGCAATAAAAGGCTTTCAACTGCTGCCTGAAAGGCACGAGGGAAATTGCCCAGTGAATCTTGGTGCAGAGATGACTCCATAACTGGAGAGGCACCACCAGAAAGGCCCTACATCTTGGGGACCACCTGTCATACTTATTTTAAGTATTTTCATTTTGCTGTCTGGACAGCAACAAGACTGCCTTAAGTCAGCAGGAACACTAACAGGTTATTAAAACAATAATCATTTACAGAGGCAGCATTTATGGCTGTTCACGTCTCCCCCTGCTGGTCTCTGGGCAATGTCTTCAGGTGGCCTATGGGAGGGGAGGAGATGCCAGTTCCAGCTTGGTGAAGCACAAGTAGGTACACTGACAGTGGCTCCTTCCACTGGCTTCTTCTGCCTCCAGATCTGGAGGCCTCTGGAGGAGCAGTTGCAGGTTGGAGCAAAAAACCCCAGCTTCAGGCATAAGCTGATGGGATCTAACTAGCCGTGATGAAGCAGGAAAAGGATCTAGGGGTTGAGGTGGACAACTGAATGTCAACACAGTGTACAACTGCTGAAAAACAACCAAATTCCATGTTAGGAATTATTAGGAAATGAACAAACTGCCAAGATTGTTCTCTCCTTAAACAAAACTTGGAAGTGATTGCACTTAGCATATCGTGTGCAGTTCTGGTTGCCTTACCTGAAAAAGGACATTATTGAGCTGGAAAAGGTGAGGAGAAGGGCGTCTAAGATGATCAAGGGGTGGGAGCAGCTCCCCTGGGAGGAATAGTTTCAACAGCTGGGATTGATTAGCTTGGAAAAAAGACAAATAAGGGAAGACATGAAGAGGGGCACAAAATTATGCCTGGTGTGGAGAAAGTGGAGAGGGTGACTTTTTCTCCCGCCCCCATAATTCTAGAGCCTAGCAACACCCCATGGAATGGATTGGTGGCAGATTTGGACCAGATAAAAGGACATCCTTCTTCACAGTGCACACAGTTAAACGACGCAAAAACTAAGTTGACACCAATTTGAATGGCTCCAAAGGGGGATTGGACAAATTCTTGATGGGAAATGCCATTGCGGCTACTGGCTTTGGTGACTTTGGGCTACTTCTGGTCACAGAGGGAGCACACCAGTGCATAGCAGCTGCTGGGCAGCAGAGGCAGAAGGAGGCTCCTCCACATGGTGCATGGCCAATGTCTGTCATCAGCATTGCAAAAGCATGGATGACAGATGCTAGATCCAATTCAGAGAAACACTGTCAGTTCTTCTATGCTTGACATAATCGGTAAAATGGACTCCTGGCTACTGTGGCATTCTGGGACTTCAGGTACCACGGAGGATCCGTGAGTTTCTAAGCAACAGAAAGAGCCCTGGGGTGGGGGGAGGGGTGCTGCCGAGAGCAGCAACTGATCAAATTTGCCACTGCTACACTCAGCGGACCTGCCAACTGTGCCGACTTCAGCCGCTGTCAGATTGAGCCTCAACTGATCTCATCAACCCGAAGCCCCCCATTCACAAGCAGCACCAAAGACACCAGTCAGGGGTGAAAAGTGACCACAGCGCATCTCAGGTGGGCTGTGCTTGGTCGCTGTTGGCGAGGCGGGACCAGCTTCTCCAAGGGCACTGTTGCAACTCCAGATGAAGCTGTTCCTTCTTAATAATGCCATTTAGCTCAGGGTGGGCAATGCATGAGCCGCCATGGCAATTTTATTCAGGCCCTTCCACTGCCAGCCGATTTGTAACACATGAAATGAAAAAAACAAGAACAGGATTTTCCTGTAGCCCACGGTATGCAGGGAGCATGTGCCTCGCTGAGAAGTAGAAACAGGTTCCCAGAAGTATCATTAATCCACCTCTACACTGAAGTGAACACACAGTTAATTTGGTTCATCACCATCGTTTCATATAAGAATGCTCGCTATGCAAGGTGAGGACAGAGGTCTCATTTAAGAGCAATTGGAGAGGTTCTTCTCCATTGAGGAAAGTCCAGCTTCACAACTTGCACTGGACACATTCACGCCAGTAAAATCCTGGACCAGATGTTTACTTCCCACGCCAAGTCGATGTACAGACCCTCAGTCATGCTCCATCCTGCATGGATTAAGTAGGCTGTTTTTCCTTAGGTATTGCATATGTGCTTATGCTATAATTCAAAATATATGCAGAAAAAGATGGTGTATTTGGAGAGGGAGAGAGAGGTTCATCCTCTTACTCAGAGGCCCACATTCAGTCTCAGAGACATTCCGAGGCCCGTGTAGCACTCCAGACACGTCCAGGACTGCAGGCAACTGATCCCCAAAGGGGCCCGGTAATACTTATTGCCAGTAAGTAAGGCTTGCACAGTTGTGCTAATTGGATCTTTGGAGCTTTTAAACTTGGTCCACCAGTGATGCTTTCAGGCTCATATTGTTGGTAGGCCACACTTTGGCAATGCATGTTTGATACCGGGAGTCAAGCCATTTTATTTATTTGCTTGCTTGCTTGCCTGCCTGCCTGCCTGCCTGCCTGCTTGCTTGCTTATTTATTTATTTATTTATTTATTTATTTATTTGACTTGCATGCTGCCCCATTAGCCTTAGGCAATCTGGGTGGCTCACAACACAGTAAGCAACATTTTCACGGCGACTCAAAACAGTTCAATTCATTCATGTCAATCACAGTATAAAACCAATAAGTAAAAATAAAAAGAAACAGAATAAGATAAAATGAGATAAAAGGGGACTTAAACTAAACAGTTAATATATATTAAAATTACCTTAATAATGTAACTAAAATATACATAATAAAAATAACTGGCATTAAAATCAGAATATGGCAGCAGTAAAACAACATAAGCCATTAAAACCAATAGAACATTAAACCAGACATCTCACCCACCAAAGTGATTATGAAAGAGGTAAGTTTTTGGCTGGTGCCTGAAAGAATAAACAGTTGGCACCAACCAAATCTGACATGGGAGTGAGTTTCATCCTTGGAGCACTGTAGCAGAGAAGGCCCTTCTCCTTGCCCTTTCTCCTTTTGCTTTACTGGGGAGAGAAATGGGATGAAGAGCCTCAGTGACCAGGCTGGAGACAGGCATCCCCTCAGCTACCCTGCCCCAAGCCATTTATGGCTTTATTTCTTATCCAGAGCACCTTGAATTGGGCCCGGATGGCAGCCAGTATAGCCTGCGCAAGACTGGGGCAATGTGTTTGCAGGCACCTGTCCTGGTCAGCAGGTGCACTGCCTGATTTTGGACAAGCTGAAGATCTGGACCATTTGCAAGGTCCCACGTGCAGTGTGTTGCCGTCATCCAGGTGCAAGTTTAGCAGTGCATGATAACTGTAGCAAGTTACCCAAACAGGGGTGTGGCTGATATACCGGCTGAAGGCAGTAAAAAGCACTCCTGGCCCCCTGAGCAGCAAGTGAGAAGGCAGGATCCAGTAGCACCCCAGGCCTGCAAACTCTGTCCTTTAGGGGGAGTGCAACCCCACCTAGGACAGGTTGAAAATTCCCCAGTTGGATAGACTGACTCCCCACCAACAGTACCTCTGTCTTATCTGGACTGAGTTCAGCTTATTGGTCTGCATCTAATCCATTACTGAGCCCAAGCACTGGTCAAGAATGGAGGCTACCTCACCTGGATTTGAGCAAGAGCTGATGACTTCAGTCCAAACTTCCTGATGACCTCTTCCACTGGTTTCATATCGATATTAAAAAGCAGGACTAAATAGAGCCCTGGTGGGACTCCATGGCACAGAGGCCATGGCGTAGAGCAAGAGTCCCCCAGCTGCACCATCTGAAGACAGTCAGCCAGAAAGGAATGGAGAGACCGCATAGTGGAGCACCAGCTCCCAATCTGGCCAACCTTTCCAGAGGGGTACCATGACTGATGGTACTGAAAGCCACTGAGAGGTCCAGGAGAAGCAACAGAGTCATGCTCCTCATCTCTCTCCCAGCAGAGGTCATCCTGTCTGTTCCAAAACCAGGCCTGAAGCCCAATTGAAATGAATCAAGATAATCCGCTTCCTCCAGGAGTGCCTGGTGCTGCCCACCGCAACCCACTCAATCACCTTGCCCAGACAGGAGATCCTTGCAATTTGTCAATAATTAGTCAATAAGCTGGGTCCAGGGCTGGTTTCTTTAAGAGTGGCAAACATTAAAATTTGCCACCATCACCTGGGCATTTTTATATGTATTTGGTCTGGTTGTGGATGTTGTTTTAACTTGATTATGTTGTCCGTTATTTTGCTTATATTTGTAGTGCCTGAAAAAGGAGTCCTAGGTTCCAAAATGTGTCAGATATGACAATTTGTGCTATCAGTGGTTACATTTGCTCTTCTGTTGGTTTGCACTTTAGGTGACTTTTCTCCTTTTCCATTTCTTTTCTTTCCTCTGTTTCAATTGAAGCATGGTAGAAACCAGCAAAAACTGGAAGTGGTGCTTTTTCCAGACCTCTCCAGTGAAGAAGAAAATGTGCATATGTTTGAAGGGCAACAATGCATCCACCACTCTTGGAAAGTTACATCTGTCTTCAACATATGTTTCTCCTCCTTCCTTTAAGCCTCATGACAGCCCTGCTTTCTGTCTTGCTCAGTGCCTTCCTTTATTAAACTCTGCTGTACTGTAAATTTGACATTCCATTGTGCTTGGAAACAGCTCTATAGGTGAATAACAGTATCCGTTTCAGACTCTTTTATTTTGTTCATTTCACCAAGAAAGTGCACTCTAAGTGAGGGAGAAATTGCAATAAGGAAACTATATTATACATAAGACTAGGAAGCTTTCCAGAGTAACAAAAGAAACAGCAAGAATTCAGTTCTGCTTACAGCTGTAATTTAAAACCTTGTGAAGGGGTGGGGGATTATTTGGGTCATATGATGCAGAGCTAGTTTTGACATTCAGGCTTTAGCTTGGGCACATAGGACTAGATGTTTCTTCTGTGGCAGACAGAATAGATTATGGAGCTTTTCAATTACATGATCAGGGTGGAAATGGTTGACAAGTGCAATACAGGGATGGATTTTCCCTGGTTTATCTGGGGAAGCCAGTCCAGGCAGGAAGGTTATCCTACATTTGCAAAGTGGGTTTGTTTAGCAGCGTCCTGCTGTTAGAACCAGAGTGCTGCAAACAGTCCAACCCGAAGTCCCTCCCTCTGCCCCCTTGCAACTGGCACAGAGTTCAAGCTAGCGACTGGGCCTCAGAGCAGGGAAAGCGATGTGGCTGGTGAGGAGAGGTGCAGTAGAACTACCCCAATTCCTAGCAGCACCCCAGCTTCCTTCCCTTCCATCCCCAGCACTTTATTCAAGTGGCCAAAACACCCTGCTGTACCTTGTTCCAGGCTTGGGATGCACATCAGCCTCCGAGTCTGAAGACTTCTGTGCATGAGGCATAGGAATGTGCCCTCAGAGTGCAATTTCACGCAGGTTTAGACAGAAAAAAGCCTTGCCATTCCCAGCATGGATGGCTGGGGGGTGCTAGGAATTATGCATTCAGAGTGCTGAGCAGGGTGAGTTACAAGAGGCATGCCATCCCCACCATGAGCTTCAGATTCTGGGCAGAGGTCAAGGCACAGGGGCAATCCATTTGAAAGGCTGCCTTCTCCCATACAAGCCTGCCTGGATCTTAAAACCTCAGGGAGAGATCCTTCTTGTGAGACCACTGCCTTCAAGTGTGTGTTTGGGGTCATCCCAGAAGAGGATCTTCTTAGTGGTGGCTCCCTGGCTGTGGAGGTGTGGTTCACTGCCTTTCAGCTAACCCTTTGCCAGCAGGCAAAGCAGGTCTTTGGTATATAAACAAGTCTGCTGAACTGTTCTTGTGTTACTAATTTTGCTTCAGTGCAGCTGCGTATCATCATTTTATCAAGTTTTTAAAGTTACTGTAAGCCACCCAGAGTACCATTTCTGGTTGAAAAGAGTGACACAAACCAACTAAATAAGTGTACCCCTGCTTATCTTGCTTGGTGCCTGCCAAGGTGTCAGACCCCTCCCAGTTTTTTTCTCAAAATCAGCCCATTTTCTTACCAGCAGCTGGGATTGTTATGAAACACTTTTCTGCTCGTGCTGAAAACTGTGGGTTCAAGGAGTAGTTTAGAGTATTGGGGCTCAGGTGTCATCTTTGCCTTGCATGCCATCTTTTGGGCAGCTGCCCTCTCCTTCACCTCACCTCCTATGGCTACTTTTATGCTCTGGTACCCAGAGCAGTTTATCAAATTGCCCAAGGCATCCCTGGCCCCAAACAATTGCCTGCCCCTGCACTGCACCCATTAGCTCAGTCGTGTTCCTGGAAGAGGCCTTAAACCAAAAGCTTCTTGGCTTTTGAATTTGTTAGGAATGGGGATATTGAAGGAATACACCACACAAACGGGTTTTAACTGTGTCTAATAGGTGGCAGCAAGCTTGGAAAGTGATGCCGGATGTGAGATGAGCGTCTTACAAACATGTGCCTATTTACATCTGTGAAATGCTGGGAATTAGGTAGACCGGCCCTTCAGGATTACACCAGTGAGTAAGCCTTCTTGCAGTTAGGATCAAAATGATCAGCTGCATGATGAACTTCATCAAAGAATGTGTTTAAGAACCGGGATCAACATAATGTTATTACGTCTGTGGTTTAATCACTAAATACAAGGCCTCTGAGTGCCGGATGCTGGGCCCGGCAGTGAGGGAGGGCTGCTGTTCCCTCATTCCCTGCTTCTTGGCTTCCCGAGTGCAGCCAGCTGGCTGGCAGAGGGAAACAAAACGCGGGAGGGAAAGGAACATTGGCCTGATCTTCTAACAAAGCTGTTCCTGGAGAGGGACTGCAGCTCATATTTTGCATGCAGAAGCTCAGTCCTTGGCATCCGGTTGGTGTTTCGAGGAGGAGGAGGAGGAGGAGATCAGGCACGAGGTGGTGCCAGGGCCCCTGGAGACCTACACCTGCCTCTTCCCCCGCACCAGGGTCGTTGCACTGCTGTTTCCAAAGTCCACCCAGCATGCTAGGAGCTTCAGTCAAGCACATCTGGTTGGACAAGGCAACACGGCAACTGAGCTCGCCCAGGTTGCTGCAACCCAGTGCCTTCCAGGTGTGTTGGGCTGCGGCACCCAACACCTCCCAGCCAGCGTGGCTGGCGCGTGCTCAGAAGCGTAATCCAAAAAATCCGAACAGCGCCCCAGTTGGAGAAGGCAGGCCAGATGGACAAATAATCCGAGCCAGAATATTTCACAGCTTTCCTATGCTCCCATGCCCTGTCGTCAGCCCCTTCAGCAGCCCAGCCTCTTCAGCAGGACTCCTGTGGAGAAAACATTTAATCTGCCTCGCTGAAAGAGCATTGCCCAAGAGCATCCTTCTCCAGACGTCCCCCCCTGCCTCCACTGCCCCCTCCTCTTCCAGCCCTGCACCTCCACGTACCCTTTCCAGGATGCTGCCTTTCCCTCTCCGACAACTGTCATTCCCCCAGGCCACTGTCTGGCAACCGAATCCTCCCCTGGCCTGCGCAGGGGCCTCGCGCCTCAGCCTCACCCAGACCTGACAACGTCTCCCACTTCTCCGCGTCCGCCCGCAAACGCCGCCCCTCCTCCTCCGCCACCTCCTTCCTTCACCGAAGCGAGAGACAGCGAATACTTTCAGCTCCTCAGTGGGGAGCCCAAAGCACGCGGACTGTGCCAGCCGAATCGCCTTCCCGCACTTGCTGGCGCAAATCAGACTCCACCGACGCATTTTTCTTCAGCCTTAAAAGCTGGCTGTGGGAGGAGGGGGGGGCGGGGGCGGGGGAGATAGATAAATTAATAAATGCAAGCAATGGGCAGTGTGTGACATGCCTGCCTGAAGGAAGCCATGTTTGTCCTCCTCCGGACGGGTGTCAAGGAGTAGTTTCTTGCCTTCTGTACCATGAAGGTGCCATGTAGGAAAAGGGGTCGCTGGAAAAGAAAGCCTTCCCAAGATGCTAGAATTGTGGAGCCATAGACTGCCTTTCTTTTCCCACATTCCCACATGCTGACTATTACTGGTACAGGTAATTCTGGGGCTTGCTTTATAACATCCATTGATTTGTCCCTTCCTCTACAAATGCAAGTGGCAGTCTTTTGCGCTTGCTATTTATGGGTGAGAAAGCCAGACAGTGAAGAAAGCTGACAGGGAGAACATGATGTGTTCAAAACATGGTTCTGGAGGAGAGCTTTGTGAATGGACTGACAGAAGGACAAACCAGTGGGCCCCAGATCGAACCAAGCCAGAGCTTCCCCTAGAAGCAAAAATGACAAAACTGAGGCTCTCATACTTTGGGCACCTCATGAGAAGAGAAGACTCCCTGGAGAAGATAGTCAGGCTAGGGAAAGTCGAAGCAGAAGAAGAAAAAGAAGGCCAAAGAAGAGATGAACCCATAAAGGTAGCCACAGCCTTGAATTTAGAAGAGCCGAGTGGTCATCTCGTGGGTAGGGCATTATGGAGGGCTTTCCATCATGGGGTCTCCATCAGTCAGGGGTGATGTGATGGCACATAACAACAGCAAGACTTCTGCACCTGCTGAAACTTCCAAGAACTCTTATAGGCCAGCTGCATGTAGAATGTATCATGCTAATTCGGCCCACCCTATCATTAGGCAGAGTGAGGCAGCTGCCTCTGGTGGGAAGCAGCAGTTCTAGTCATCACCCATTCCTTGCATACCCCCGCCGTCCCACTCCCTTGGGAGCCAGACCAGTCTGTACCACATGGTCTGTCCTACACCCAGCAAGCTCAGCTGCTGCCCTCAGGTGCAATGGAGGATTTTTGTCAAAGGAGTATTCAGAAGCTGCTCTAGCTGGTTTTTGTACACAAATGGAAGGAGTTGCCATCATGTCCTTCACCTCAAGCCACAGTGTGCCTCGTGTCCGCTCTGCATGGTAGTCACACCTGGGAATTCCAGAATCATGCCACTGAGCATGAAGGTCCCTTCCCTTCCCTTATTTGATTTATATCCCGGTTCTTTCTTACAACATAATTCTTCTCCTCAACTTGATCTTATCCTCACAACAGCAACCTGTGAGGGAGGTTGGACTGAGAGTCTGTGACTGGCCTAGAGTTAATCCAAGTGCTCTTAACCACTGCACCACACTGCTTTAACACCAAAATGCAAGCACAGCATGGCTCAGCCTTGTGTTTAGCTATAAAGCAGGGACTGTCCTTGGCTCAGAGAACAACACAGTGAAAGCAAGAGAAGTAGGAGTAAGAAAAGACCAGTGACTTGCAGATCTTCAGGGGACAAGAATGGGGATAGGAGGAGATTCAGCTGGCAGTTGGGATTCAAGTGGCAGAATTTTGATGGAACAATTCAGCGCAGCAGCAGCAGAAGCTAGACGGGACTGCAGTATCTGTCAGGAGCAAGAGGGATGGCAAGTTTGGGCAAGCATTCCCATGGGATACCAGCCATGTTGTGGCTTTGATTCATTCTCAGGAGATGAGGGATGTATCATAGAGTTTGAAGAACATGGTTAGCTCAAGGTCCTGAGAAGCAACAAGGGGAGGAGGCAGAGGCAATTAGCTCAAGGACAGACACCTTCTTATGCCTAACAGATCCTGGGAATGGCATGGACAGGCAGCCAGTTGGAGGGGCTGCTGGGGACAAGGATCCCCAGATGCAGACCAGCCCCCTTCCTCTGAGCTGAACCACCCAACAGCACTGCAAGCTGGAGAATGCCGGGAGGTGTGGTCCTTTTTTCTGTCTAAACATATGTAGGATTGAAACCTTGGTCCATTGCACACTTTGTAGCTGCTGCAGAGAGCGTGTTGCTTTGCTGACAGGTGCTTTTGATCCAGAGGGGAATGGGGTCAGGTGCTGTCTACCTGGCCCTAGCACCTCCCAGTCAAGAGGAGTAGATGCAAAAACTTGCTGCTCCAAATTTCCTCCCTCACCTGCTTGGATGTCCATAAAAAGTGAAAGACATCACAAGTTATTCTTCCTGGATTGAATGAAGTGACTTTTTTCCATCACAAACAATGAAACAGGAAGTTTTTAGGATATATTCTGTGCCCTGAAAATGCCACCCCAACTTGTTAGCTCACAGGATCCTCACTTCTACCCCACCAATGCAATGTGTGACATCTACAGATCTTTGCAGACGTGTTTCCATTTCAGCCCATATATTCCAAAAACAAGTCATACAGAAAGTGCTACATCTTAATGACAAATATTAGATGCCAGTCTATTTGATTAACATAATTTCTTTCTACAGTTGATTTTTTAAAACTTCCAGATCAGTAATTTTTGCCCTCTTTTAAGCGGGGGTGTGGGAAGGATTGGAAAGGGGGTGGCCAAATCTATTTTGACATGAAACATTAATGCGTCCTTTGCTGTGACCTTCCATCTGCAACTTTGCATTCTCACCTCTCTCTCGGCTCTTCAGCAAATAAAAATCAGTTCCAACCACAGCAATTGGTCAAGAAGAGCTCCCTTTGGCTCACCGCCAAACCTCTGGGGTTTCTGGAGCAAATAAAAAGGTCCTTCCTTATGACACATATTTAAATTTAGCACTAAAGCAAAGTGGAGGGTCGGGGGGTGGGAGACAGAGGAAAATATGTAAAATGTCAGCGTCTGACAGGCAGAAAATTAGAATTCATTCCCTTGGGAATTAAATGGACTTTTCTGCTTCTAGTCACTAACTATGACAAGGTTAACATTTTTCAGCTTAATAACTAAGGACATTAAGTGTTCATGTGATTAAGGAATAAAATTACTAGAGGGTACTTGCTTAAGTGTGCTACAACAGAGATGACAACAGAACCAGGAGTATGTTAATTTCAGCAAGCTGGGGCCATTCCTCATGGAGAAACCAGGATTATGGTGGGAAGTCTGGGTACCCCATGATGAATTGTCTGTAAGGGTAGATTGCCAAGGCCCAGGACAGGCATCACTGAGAAACCGAAGCCTCCAGCGATGGTGATCCTGGGGAGACATCACAAACCATTCCTAGCCCCTCTGAAATAGGCTGCACTGCCTTGTCTGTACAACCTCCAACTCTGGGAAGCAGACTTTGGACTTCCGAAGTGAACAGAGAATCCTGGGGGGCAATCCCCAACTGGCTTCCCCCATCCCAACCTTCATTCCCAAGAAGAAGCCCATACCTGAAGCAAAAGGCTGCTGGCTCTTTAATGGCCAGCCTGAAGAGGTAGCATTTCCAGAGAGACTCTCTGGGCTGGCTATGGAAGCCAGCTAGTTGCTCCCATTCAGCAGGAGTCATTTGTTTCCTAGCAACAAGATTGCTGACCAAGGTCCTGAAACCCAGGCAAAGTTCCAGCTCTGACCCAGCCCTCTTGACCACACCAAGCCTTCTTGCCTGAGCCATCACCCATGAAGACGGAGCACATCATAGATTTCCAAGTCCACACCACCTCAAGAGCTAGGCTATGCCTTACACTCAGTATGTAAAAAGCAGTCCAGGAGGGCCCAGCAAAACCAGGTGGTTCCCACTTGCAAGCAAGGACATGTGGAAGGCTCAGCACTTTTCTTTCAGGGAAAGTAGAATCATGTGTTCTCTTCAGTCACCCACAAGCCGCTAATTTTCCCAGCTCCTCTGCCTCCCAGCTGCTAGGAAAGATTAGCAGCTGGAGGGAGAACTGGTCCAGTTTGGCCTGATGTTCTGATGTTCTAGCTGAGTGGCATGAGCTAACAGAGGTGGAACCTGCTTAGACTAGAATTTGACCTATTCTGCTCCCAACACATTATTTCTTCTATGTGCAAGATAGGTTGCTTATTTCAGGGTGTTTTGTTTCATGGGTGTTTTCAGTGTGTGAAAACCCATTTCACAGAAATGCAGACTGATGACAGATTTAAGGAACTAAAAAAAGGAGGGGGCAAAGACTCCAGGACTGTCCAGCACACATAGACACCCTGTAGTCATTCCTGCAGCCTCCAGGAATCCAAGTTAAAAAAAGAAACAAGATGGAAATACAGGGAAAATTTCAAAAGTCAGAAAAACTCAATTGCTCCTACTCCCACAAGTCCACCAGATTAAAGGCAATTAAAGGTGCAAATTCTATGCATGCTGGCTGGGAAATACCAGGAGCTGTAGATGCATTTTCTATCTCATAGAATTTCCCTAGAAATATTTTTTCAAGGTTAAGAAACCAGACAATTTAAATGACAGATCAGTGTGGCTGGTACACTCCTCCAATGTTCAGACTTGAAGCGGGGCTGCCTGGGCTGTCCTCACAACCACAACAGAAAAGTGATGCGCATGCACGCACACATGCACGCGCACACACACACGTACAGGCACTGCAGTGAGACGGGGCTGGAGAAAGCAAGAATGGACTTTGCTTGCTTATTTTGCTGGCTTGCACGGCAGCTGCCTCTTGAGCTCCCAAAGCACCTTGCACAGCGAGTGAGTCATCAGTGTGAGCTGTGCAGGGGCTGAGAGGAGCTTAAAGTGCCACAACATGCACAGAGCTGGCCGGGGTGGGAAGTCGCAAGGGAAGCCCTACTGGGCAAAACCCAACAGTGGCCTTACGAGTGCCTATCACAGCAAAATCATCAAATCATTGAGTAGATGGAAGGTCTGGAAGTGGGCCGGAAGGTCCACCCCCGTGCTCAGTGCAGGACTCCAAGCTGAAGCATCTCTCTCCAACAGCTGTCTAGTTGCACCTGGATGCTTCTACCATGTGAAAGCCCACAGACCCCCTGATCATTGGGTCCATTGTCATACTGCTCAAACAGTGAGGAGTTCTGCCTGGTATCTAGCCGCGATCTGGCTTTCCGTAACTTGAGCCCATTTTTCTATGTCCTGCACTCTGGGATGATCGCACATGGTTGCCATGTCATGAGCAGAGCCAGCTGGAGCTGGAGGTCAGACTAGATGGCCCAGGAGGCCCGTCCTGACTCGCTCTGTTCTATGATTGACAAGAGATCCTGACCTTCCTCTTTGTGACAGCCTTTCAGGTACTTGTAGAGCGCTATCCTACCTCCCCTCAGTCTTCTCAAGGCTAGACATGCCCAGCTCTTTCAAGCTTTCCTCATAGGGCTTTGTTTCTAGTCTCAGGATCAACCCTGTTACGCTCCTCTGAACCCTTTCCAGTTTGTCTGCATCTTTCTTGGGGGTGGTGCCCAGAACTTGGGGGAGAAGGTTGAGTGTTTTCCCCCAGGTCTCCTCTCTGGGAGTCTTTTGGGATCTTTCTATTGTGGCCCAGTGGAAGCGAGCTGGTTGGGTACAATATTCTCAGGGGATAAAGCAACCAATATCCAGAAGAAAAGGAGGAGGATCAACGAGCACCAAAGAAGAAGGTGCTGCTTTGCATACCTGTTGTGGCTGTGCTGAACCGGTGCCTGGCTGAGGTAATGGGCTGGATGAGGGCCAATAAACTGAAGCTCAATCCAGACAAGACGGAGGTCCTGCTGGTTAGCGGATCAGGCTTTGGGGAAGGTGAATTGAACCTGGTCCTGAATGGGGTTGCACTCCCTCCTAGGGACAAGGTCCGCAGCTTGGGAGTGCTCCTCGACCCAGAGCTTTCACTGGAAGCTCAGGTGACAGCAGTGGCGAGGAGTGCTTTCTTTCAGCTTCGGCAGATCCATCAGCTGAGCCCCTACCTGGAGAACGACTGCCTGGCGACAGTGACACATGCGTTGGTGACTTCCCGACTTGACTTCTGTAACACGCTCTACGTGGGGCTACCCTTGAAGATGGTCCGGATACTTCAATTGGTTCAAAATAGAGCTGCCAGGCTGCTGACGGGGACGGGGCGTTATGTTCACATGACTCCAGTTCTCCGTCAGCTTCACTGGCTTCCCATTGAAGTCCGGGCCCAATTCAAGGTGTTGGTGATGACCTATAAAGCCCTAAACGGCTTGGGTCCTGGTTACCTGAAGGAGCGCTTACGTCCATATATGCCCGCCCACCCCTTGAGATCAGCAGGAGAGGCCCTTCTCCAGGAACCCTCCATGAAGGAAATTAGGAGGGTAAGTACTCGGAGGAGGGCTTTCTCTGCAGTGGCGCCTAAGTTATGGAATGCGCTCCCCAGAGAGGTCCGCCTGGTGCCGTAGTTATTTGTTTTTCGGTGCCAGGCAAAGACCTTTTTATTCAAACGTAATTTTAACTGTTAATATTATTTATTTATTTTATTCTTTGGCCTGGGTGACTTAATTTATACTGTTAAATTATATTGTTTTATATGATGTTATTTATTTATGTTTGTGAGCCGCCCTGAAGCTTTGGCGAATGGGGTGACATAGAAGTTCCCTAAATAAATAAATAAATAAATAAATAAATAAATGCAGATGTATAGGTATAGCTGTGAATGCAGAAATAATAACTCTAATTTGAAAAGAAGTGGGGAAGACTGACCACGGGATCCCAGTGCCCTGCCCCATCTGCTGTGCAAGGGCAACTTCAAGGCCTTTGTTTTGCTCATCCTTCTTATGCACCTTTGATGCTAACCCTGACCTGGACCAGACACCTCTTCAGATGCAGAACAATTTCAGATAGAAGACTGTCCTCTGTAAAGCGGGGCACCCGGACACCGAAGGAGCTGCATGCAGGCGGGAGAGCAGCATGAACTAGTTGAAAGAATTGGAGGTGGCTGCCTGTTTCGCAAGTGCCTCACGCCAGCCTGACACAACAACGTAACACCTAGTAGAAATTTGCAGGGGGTGGTGGGGGCTCCAGCTGCTGGCCATGCTGGCTTTGAATGATGGGCACTGTAGTCCAATGCACCGGAAGGACACCCACTTGGGAAAGGCTAGCATAGGTCCTGAATGCTTGGCTTGATTGGGTATGATTCCGTTTGTTTTGCACAGTGTGTTGTTTTCCCTCTGGTGGCCTGATCAGTATGCCACATTCTTCTTGCTCAAACCACAGTTTGTTATTGCTTTCGGTCCCCAGCCTCATTCCCTCATCCTTCTTCTCTGCTCTGAGCCGCATAAGTCACTTAGCCAACTCTAATCCCAGGATGGCCGAATCATTTTCAATCTATTCGCTCTGTTCAAGAGGCCCCTTCCCAACCCAGTCCTGGCAGTTGCATTCTGTAGCCTCAGCACATCTGAGTCACTTTTGAAATTACATTTTGCTCAAGGTCACCGTGCTGAATTTAAATCTCCCATTCGGCACACCATCCCTGCACCTGCATTAACTCACATCTGATTTATTTGTCCTGTTTATTATCACTTACAAATATTAAGTCAATAGAAGCTGGTACTCAGACATACAACTCTGCCTCCACCGCCCACCCTTTCCCAAGCTAGCCATAAAACACTAATCAAAAGTGTCCCCTTCACAGAAACCTATCATCACGAAACAAGAAAGGTTTTTCTGAGACTCTGACTTCTGCATGCCGTTTAAGTTTCTAGTGATAGGTGAAGCTGTCAATTCTGCTCTCTCCCACTTGGAATTATTAAAATTTCAAGCTCTCTTATCTCCTGAATATGAAGACCTTTGCAAATCTTGGTACATCATCATCAAAAATAAACTGAAATGAAATTCGCACTCATCTGCACCAACCAAATGAATAAGTACAGCCTGGAGGAGACAGTGAGGTATTTCTCTGCCATCTAATTATTCAAGAAGAGGAACCTGTCAGAACACAAAGGTGACAACCTTAATTCAGCATCCCAAATATGACGGAATACATAGTGATACAAAGCCAGACTTTTAAGAGCAAAGCGCTCCAAACCCTGGGCTTAGAGGGACCCATCTGTCAGTTTCCGTTCCTCCCGCATTCACCTTTTTGAAATCACATGTCACTTTTGCCCCAGATATGGAGAACTTCATGAATTTTGGAAACCAAGCTGAAATGGAATTCTTGCCCATCCTTAGATGCCTCACCAGGCTTTACCTGCAGCTGCCCTTGTGCTATTCAGCTGCCCTGCAACAGGCAACAGGCACACCTGCTTGGACAGCCCAGCCACAATTGATTGATTGATTGATCGATTGATTGATTGACTGATTGATTGATTGATTGTAAAACTTTTCTAGACCATTCCTTACTGTCGTCTCAGGACAGTTTAACATCAAGACAATGCAAAATAAAATAAAACACAGCACCCTAATAAAATTCCCAGTCAACAATAAAACCCCAATTCAAACAATCAAATCTTAAAACACTGGGAGAATAAAAAGGTTTCAGCCTGGCACCGAAAAGAATAAAGTGACATTGCCAGGCCAACCTGTCTCAGGAGCAAATTCCACAACCAGGGGGCCACCACAGAGAAGTCCCTCCTCTAGGTAGTCACCCTTCTAATCTCCTTCAGGGAGGGCTCCCAGAGAAGGGCTCCTGCCTCGGATCTTAAGGGGCGGGCAGGCACATATGGAAGGAGACGCTCCTCTGAGTAACCAGGCCCTCAACCAGGCCTTCCCGATGAGGCAGGGCAGGACCTGAGGCAGCCATCAGACTCCGGTTCTTCCTGGTATGCAACCCACCCAGCGCAGAGGCAGCATCAGCCTTGCAAAATGCATGCATGGAGCAGCAGGCTTTCGGAGACGCCTCATGAAGACAAAGCTTAGGGTGGCCTGCGAATGGATTTCCTATCTGTGGGCAAAGTACACCGAAGTCCCCACTCTGTGATGTGAGAAGTTGCTGTGCTTGATGGTGGAGATCATGCTGAAAACGGTGTTTGCTTGCTTGTTTCTTGCAGCCACCATACGAAGGAGAGATGAGCCTGCTTGCCCGCTGACTGGGACGTGTGGTACGTTCCAGACCCTTGGAGGTGGCAGCCAGCAAGCTGAGCTGGGCCAGAGAGGTGAAGGGCAGGCTGGCTGGGGATGCCCAGACTGCTCTTCTCAGCTCATTCCAGCCCCAAAGAGCAACGTAATAAGGACACCTGCAACAGCTCATGAAATACAGACTTTTAGCAGAGTTGGATAGATTTCCAGTTGGGAAGATCTAGTTTTTTTAACTAGAATCCCCAAATCCATCAACAAGAGCCTGGCAGAAGACATATGCACCTATTGCTAAAGCATCCTGAGCCCAGGGATTCTTCTGAGTACCAGAACTGAAGGCACCTTGCAGTCCTTCCACAGAGAAATCCACTCCAGTCATTTCAGCAGCATAATGAGCAAGTAGCCCCTTTTTGCTACGATTTATACAACTGAAGAAAACTAAGATCATGGCATCCGGTCCTCTCACTTCCTGGCAAATAGATGGGGAAGAAATGGAGGTAGTGACAGATTTTTTCCTGGGCTCTAAGATCACCGCAGACGGGGACTGCAGCCAAGAAATTAAAAGACGCTTGCTCCTTAGGAGGAAAGCTATGGCAAATCTAGACAGCATACTAAAAAGCAGAAACATCACCCTGCCAACAAAAGTGCGTATAGTCAAGGCTATGGTTTTCCCCATTGCAATGTATGGCTGTGAAAGCTGGACCATAGGCTGAGCGCCAAAGGATTGTGGCCTTTGAATTGTGGTGCTGGCGGAGACTCCTGCAAGTCCCTTGGACTGCAAGGCTATCAAACCGGTCAGTCCTAGAGGAGATCAACCCTGACTGCTCTTTAGAAGGTCAGATCCTGAAGATGAAACTCAAATACTATGGCCACCTAATGAGAAGGAAGGACTCCCTGGAGAAGACCCTGATGCTGGGAACGATTGACAGCAAAAGGAGAAGGGGATGGCAGAGGAGGAGGTGGCTGGATGGAGTCACTGAAGCAGTTGGTGTGAGCTTGAGTGGACTCCGGGGGATGGTGGAGGACAGGAAGGCCTGGAGAAATGTTGTCCATGGGGTCGCGATGGGTCGGACGTGACTTTGCATCTAACAACAACAACACAACTGAAAGTAGGGATGTGTGAAGAATCAGCTTTGTGGGTGGGAATCCACCCCCAGGCTCCAGCCCTGAGTCCAGTTTAGCTCCCAGTGTTGAAGCAGGCACCTGCCAGGATCGAGACCATGCAAATACTGGGCAAGCAGATTCCCTCTTCCACATATGTGACTTGCACACATTGCGTGTGCTGTATGTGCTAAGGGGGAAGGTTTCCAGATTGAGCAAGAGTGTTTGTGACTGTTTGCACACTTCCTTTGGTCTCAGCTCGTTTCCTAAGCCAGGGCTGAGCACAGGAAAGAAGTCTGACGAGCGGAAGAGGGTGGGATCCCATGGGATGGTTGCAACCCAGTTGGGAGTCAGACCTAGAGCTCCACCAGCTAACACAGACCTACTTTTTGCTCTAACACTCACGGACATTCCTTCTGGTCCTTGTTACTGAATAGTGAAGCTGAACTACAATGTACCTGCTTCATGATTTTTTTTTTTTTTTTTTTTGGCATTAGAGAGCTTTGAGAAGAGTGATATGGTGGAATAAAAAGTATGGCCAAAGCAAGTTAGTCTCCTCCCTCCCCCAGAAAATAAGTCTGAATCAAACAGCCCCAACTGACAGATGAAAGAGACGTACATGACTAAAATTAGACATCAGGCTGTTTGTTAAAACATCCCGAACACTTCTGTGTATTGGCTGGCGCGATGGCACGCAAAGGCTAGCTACACATGCTGCATTTTGCGGAGAGAAACCTGCTGTGCGGCACTTGCTGCTCCTTCAGATGCAGTAAAGGCATCTTGGGAAGAAGGCCGGCCCTTCCCTGAGGCAACCGGCGGCAGACACCTCCGGGGCAGAAGCTGGCTTGGGTGGAGGCCCTCTAGCGATTCCCGAAGTCGAGCGTTGTCCTCTGTGTTCCAAGCAGCCTCCACAGACCCCGCCAAGTTTGCCCGCTGCCCTTCAGTGCAGCAAGTGAAATCGTCCTCTCGCCAGTGCTGAAATAAACCTCAACTGCTAGAAAAGGGAGCGGGTGCCATTTTGTCCTTCCCCTCCAGCAACAAAATGCCTTGGGCCAGCCCCGATGGACATTTATTATCGTTGTTGATATCACAGCAATAACCCACCTTTCTTCCTCATTCAAGGAACCAAGGGACTTAAGAAAGCTCTCCTCTCTTCACAACAATCCTGTGAGGAAGGTTAGTCTGAAAATCAGTGACTGGCCCAACATAACCAAGTAGGCTTCTTGGGATCGCTTCTTCATTTTTCATTAATTAATTAAAGATAATTAATTTTTAATTGTTTCAATAGGTTTTAATATGTTGTCATGTATACATATGTGTATTTTATTATGTTGTGAGCCGCCCCGAGGCTACGGCAAGGGGCAGCATAGAAATGTTTTAATAAATTAATAAATAAAATATGTTTAATATGTTGTTGTAAGCCACCTAGGAAGGCCTTTTGGCAGTTACAGGCAGCATATAAATATGTGCATAAGTATATAAATTAATAATCATTCCAGGGTGCAGAACAGGAAAAACCAGTCAAGTAACAGGAATCCAGATTCCAGTTTCTCATCAGGAAGAACTTTCTGAGCAGTACAGCAGTGGAACCAATGAGCTGGGCAGGTTGTGGGCTCTCCCACACTGATGTAGCTGGACAATCACCTGAGAGGAGGGGGTTAACTTGAGTCCTGCACTGCAGGGGATTGGACCCAATGGCCATCTGGGCCCCTTCAAACTCTACTATTTTATGGTTCTGAGTGAGCGCTAGAACCTAGATTGACTGAGTCCCAGTCCAACACTCTAACCACTACACCACACAGTCTCTCTAGAATAAGTGTGCATAACTAATTGCATCCATGCCCCCTTGCCTTTCCCTGTCCTTCCCTCTGCAATCTCCCATGCAGTTCAATTCCAATTGTAAGCTCCTTGGGGCAAGGACAGAGCTTTTTAGAATTAACCTTATTTTATTCCGCGGTGTCATGTGGCGTGTTCCTGGTGTAATCATCATGGCAAATAAATACACTGTTCGTGATAGAAAGCCACTGTCCCCAGGCAATGTTGTGTTCTCATTTTCAGTGGCCTAGTTTAATCTTACCCAACATGACAAGTTATACTAAGAGATGGCTAAGCACACGATGTCTCCGGGAGGAGTCACAAATCCTTCACCCGTTTCTAGTTCCTGCCACAATATGGATTAAACTGACAGTCCGGAGAAGCCTCACCCAACCTGGCACCCTCCAGAGGAATTGCACTGCAACTTCCATCATCCCTAGTTGGCACCACTGCAGCACAACACCTCTGAAAGGCCGTGGGTTGAGTGAAGCTGGTCTAGACAATTGGCAGAAGTCTCTTCCAGAATTGCTTCTTGTGCATTTTTTCTTGATATGCAAAGCATTCATTAGTCAGTAGCATCTTTCAATAACTCAAGCATCTGTCAGGAATGTGATACAAACTACCACAATTAGACAGCAGCTTTTAAGCTTTTTTTAAAGTGGAAAAAACAAAAAGGGCATACAAATCAGAAAAGGCATAAAGAAACTTTCCCATGCACTATTTTTGGAATGCTCAGTGTGATACATACAAAGAGATGCACCTGGATATTTTGCAGTGTGGAAAGATAGGACTACCTATTGCATCTCGAGAGAGAAGTCTGCATGCACATTTACAACCATCTTACATTCCCTTTCTTGTACCTTCGCTTTCCCGTGGCCATGACAATCCTGTGTGGCCAGCCAAACACAGAAGCAGCCCTGCATTCGCTGGCTGTGTGGCATTGCCATTTCTAAGCCAGCCCTCATTTTTACGGGTTGTTCTTTGAGGTATTCCGGGACTGGGGAAAAGGAATCCAAAATACTCAGCCACCTGTGTCGTTTACTGGTTGGTGTCTGATCCTTGCATGCCCCCTGCTGGGTGATGCTGGAATGACATCGCTGTTGCACAAGCTGCAAAAAGCATTCCAAACGAAAAGGGGAAAAGTTTCTTCAGTAGTGCAACAATTTAAACTTCGGAGACCTTCGGAATTAGGGAGCGGGGAACCTGAACGATTCTTTAACTGATTCAAGGCACAAGTGGAAAGGTTCACGATGCCATGGTGCTGCTTAGCCCTTTTGGGGGGTCCCTGAATGCAAGATCAGCTGCGGACAACATTTTGAACTCCTCCGAAGAAGGGTGCGATAGAAATTGCCTAAACACAACCCTGACAGTTCATTCACTTGACGTTTTCTACCAAAGAATCTGAGGATTTCCCTTCTTCCTAAAATGATACGGTGACGGAAGCAGAAATTGCTCCTAACAAGCAGGGATGGGTGGTACCAACTTTCTCTTCCCCAAACTTTGGGATGCAGGGAAGAGTGTGTTTTCATAAAACTGTGTGTGTGGAGTTTGGCACGTGTGTTCCATTGTCCGATCTGTTCCGAAGTAACAGTAAGCAAGTTTGTGCAACAGGGGAGATGACGAAAGGCCCCAGGTGAGCCAGCTGTATGCCTCCTAGTTACCACCCAAATACCCTCTCCATCATGTCATCTGAACTCATGGATTACAGGCCGCCCTACAACCCTAGAGCAAGCCATGGCTTCCAGGATGGTTTGTAAACCCGCCCATCACCCACCACGCACCTTCCCAGGTTCAGATGATGTGACATGACACAATCAGTGAAGTTAATTATGGCAACCAGTTGGCATCATGATCAGCATGTGATGAGAAAGGAAAAAAGGCCGTGGTGACTGATTTTCTTCCTCCATTTGTGAAACCCCAGTCAGTACCTTAAACAAGAGAAGCTCTGTTATAGAAAATATGTAACCCTCATCCATCTTGAACATGTTGCATCCTCTGCAGTTTTCCTACAGAGACTGGGATCTGAAGGAGCATGCTATGGACCACATTTACTGCCCAAATACTGAACATCAAAGTTACCTCCCAAGACTGGGATAACGATCTCTTTATAATTGGGCTAGCCATTTCCCAAGAGTGCCAGTGAGGTCCCTAAGTGTGAGGCCTTGCCCTAGCAACCCTGATCCTGATTAAGGCTCATTGTGTGCTCATTGAAAAACCCATGGTGTTTCAGAAGGAAAGCACCCATTCATCAACCCCACCAAAACTGACCTGGCCACACAGTTCAGCCTCTAAAATAAGTAAATATTAAACAACAGGAGCCTGCACGTCTGAGAAAAACATTCAGAGGTATCCCCACCAGCTGCCACTCCTCCAGCTATCTCGTCCCTTTCCACCTTAGTCCTGGACTCGAGCTTCCACAGGCTCCTCCGATTTGGGCTTGACCAAGGGGTGAGCGGATTGCCTTGCTCGCACCTGCCACTGGTGCCGGAAGAGCTGTCGCTCGCTTTCTTTCTGCCCCCACAGACGGGCCAGGAGCACAGCGTTAAGCCCCTCATTGTCCTCATCGGAGATCTTGGCCCCCCAGTTGAGAAGAATATTAATGCAGTCCGTGTGGCCTGATGTGACAGCGACATGCAGAGCCGTTCTACCCAGTGGCGTTTTACGCCTCAGATCAGCACCTGCAGAGGAAACAGGGAATCCTTAGCATTTAATAGGCCTAAGTTTAACTTCTTATTTTTAAAAAGAAACTCATCTAAGAGAAAGTGGTCGAGAGGGCGAACGCCACCCTTGGTTGCATAGCCAGAAGCGTGGCTTCCAGATCGAGAGAGGTATTACTGCCACTCTATACGACTCTGGTGCGCCCACAACTGGAGTATTGTGCTCTACATTACAGGAAGGATATAGCCAGGTTGGAATTGGTGCAGTGCAGGGCCACAAGAAAGGTGGCTGGATTGCAGGGAAAGCCTTATGAGGCGAGACTGAGGGAACTGGGTCTTTTCAGCCTGGAGGAGACTCTGGGGGGATCTGTTGGTGACATAAAGGTATGTGGGGGGGGGGTGTCACACAGAGATGGGTAGAGACTTGTTCTCCCCTGCAGAGGAAGGCTAGATGTGCTCCAACGGAGCAAAGCTCAGGGAACCAAGGTTCCATTTCGATGCCAGGAAGCACTTCCTGACAGTTAGGACCTCTAGGCTATGAATTGGGCTTCCATGGGAGGTGGTTTAGGCCCCATCAGTGAGGGTGTTCAAGGATAGGCTAGACATGCACATGGTAGGCATGTTGTGAGAGGAGTTGGCTAGAGTTGGGGGTCAGACTAGATGACCCAGGAGACCCCTTCTGACTCTTTGTATGCTCTATGTTCTAAGTCACCCACTTTTAAAAACTAGCTGTCAAAACTCGAGTTTCTTTTAAAAGGAAGGATTGCTCCCATCGTTTTTTCACAGGGACATGTCATGTAGGCTGGAATGTATGAAATGAGTTGCCAGCACACCTGCCCTAAGGCCATGAAACAGAGTAACTTTGTGTGTTTGTTTTTAACTTGCTGGAAAGTGTGTGGTGGGTTGCTGCTTTTAAAAACCATGTGGCAAGGAGCTAGTTGAAGATGGCAAGATCCACCAGCCATTCGAAATGGTGCAGTCAGTGCTACCCCTTCAAAATGCTACCCCGTGTTCTATTGCCAATGCAATTCAGGCTAAGGGAGAAGCTTTAGAGCAGGACATGAGCTGCAGACATGGTTTACCCAGCAGCGCTAGGGAAGGAAACACGGGTCTCTAACAAGAGGAGCCCCTACTCAGCCTTCAAGAGCGTGGGTTAACCTGCTGTCTTCATGCAATCATTTATTACACTCCAACTGTTGGACCATTAGGAGAAGGAACTGCCACATTTCATGGAGACCTGCAGTACGGAAAATATTAAACCGGACAGCTACAAGAATTCCCACTGAATGTAGGATACTACCATTTTGAAGCAGAAATTCCACAGCTTCTAAGTGTCGCCGGCGCACAGTAATGAATAAGGCCACAAATGCTCGAAAGGCTAACCATTCGATCCTCTCTTCTGGGCGCATTAGGTTTGCGTTAGCAGTGTTAAATGTGGAGGTCTTTGAAGCTCCTACACCCTGCAGCTGGTGATGGAAGATCCAAATGGGAACATAACTGTTCAAACGCATTTGCAGCATGTATATATGACTTCACATCTTTCAGATCCAGAAAGATCATGATAAATCTATTATAAAAGATAAGAGGAAGGATACTTCATATCTAAAATAGAATATCACTGAAGACCATGGCTGGCCCATCGAGGAGGACTTGTTGAGATACAGAGGTCTCCAGCAAGTGGAGAAAGCAAGAGCGTGTTGGTGCCTGCCTGACCTTCAGAGGTGGGGATTCTCCAGAAAGGGAATCCCTCTTGCCCCGCTGATGGCCAACCAAGCCATAGACCACCAGAACCATCCTATCTGTTGACCTCAGTGACTGGGCAGCTGGACAAGGAAGAAGGTGCCCTTTCATTATGCAGATAGAGGAAACCTTGATTCCATGAATAGCAAGTAGGGTGCTGAACTGGGACTCAGGAGATCTGTGTTCTCGCCCTGCTTTAGCCATGAAGCTTGCTGGGTGCCTTTGGGCAATCCCTAACTCTCAGCCCAACCTGCCTCACAGGGTTGTTGTGAGGATAAAATGAAGAAGAGAGGGACTATATGATTCACTTGGGGTGCCTAACAATAGGAAAAATGCAGGATATAGATGTAACAACAACAACGATCTGTTTGATGGTCTGAATCAGTCCCAAGCTGCTAGAAAAACAGTAAAGAACAGGCAGCGTTCAGGACCAGCACCAAGGAATGGACTGCCTGGGCACTCAGCAGGGCCCATGACCTTGCAGTTTTCCTCTTCTGCACCTCTGCATTCTGCACTCCCCCATCTGTCTTTCCATTCCAGCATTGTTTTCCACTAATCCATTACCTGCAGCTCATCCACCTAGCTTTTATTTATTTTATTTTAATGTGCTTTCAAATATAGCTCCTACCCTACTCTTCACACACTTCATCACATTACAAGCAATATTAAAAAACATGAAAAAACGACTAGTTCATCCGAATAAGCTACAATCAGAAGAGCTTTAAAGGGCAACAGAAACGGGATAGCAACATAATCCAGTTAAAACAGATCAACTGTGGGCAATCTGTACTAGGCATTTTCACCAGCACTGCAGTGCCTGACTCTCTTGCATGCCATACAAGGCTGTCCCCAAACGGTCCTGCTCATGCTACTCCCGCTGTTATGTCCTGGATTTCTCCGGGCTAGCTCTGCCCTGACTTCCGAAGGTGCTTCGGTCTCCCTCTCCTCCGCCGGTGCGTGCTACATCTATGGTACTGTTCTGGGGCCTGGAGGTGGGCCTTTGGTGGCTGGCTGGGGAGTGACGGGGGAAGGGGCTCTGGTGGAACAACAGTGATTGGAGGGGAGCCTTTGGTGGCTCTGCTGCCTCTCGCATCCCCGCTTCTTTCATCCTCTCTCTCTTTCTCTCTCTGACGGACTAAGACAATGCTCCAGTGCCCCCTCCCCTCCCTTTGCCTTGGAAAAAATAAAGTGCGCAGTGTCCTTTCAAGCCTTCCTAATCGTCTCCTTTACCCTCATGCCTCAAAGAGTGACTAGTGGCAAGGCATGTTTATTCAATGGGAAATCAGATTGTCCCCAATGGTCTTATCCATAAATCACATTGACTTCAATGGCGCTTACTCCTGGGAAAGAGAGCGGAAGGGAGGGGCAGTTGCTTGCTTTTAGGCGGCGCAGACCTGGGAAGCCGATCCCTCTGGCTTCGCCCCATGGGGGAGAGATGGCAGGAGCAAGTAGCAGCACCCCTCCACCTTCTACATCCCCATGATTTTGTATGAGGAGGCAGGGGGAGCTGCCTATCCCTGCCACCCCACCCCATTTTATCTATCTCTTTACCCCTTTGCATAGCTGAACAAACAAGCAAGCACAGAAGCAAATGGGCCATCTTCCTACACGCATCCCCTCCTCCAGTTTATTCCACAATTGCTTTTATGTCTGACATGAGATCATAGCGGAAACCACACGGTATTAGCATGTCTCTGAACTGTGATAAGTACATTTTGCATAAATAACAGGGCTGCGTTCCCTCATAAACTGAAGAGACTCTAGTGTTGCTCTCCCCAAGGTTTAAAAGCTGGGAAAACATAATGAAACATAACAATGGGCATTGCAAAGACTCAGAAGTGACACATCTCCTGTGAGGACGTTCCAACGCTGAGCAGTGGAAGAATCCCCAAAAGGGTCTCTGATGTGGATCTCAAAAGTACAGGCAGGAACACACGGAGCCAGGCAATGCTAGGACTCAGGTCCCTGATGGGGTTTAAATGGTCAAAACCAGCACTTTTGAATGGGTCCAGAAAGCCTGGTCCTGGTCCACATACAGCTTCAGAACACTCTTCAACAGGAGCCCTACATAAATTGCATTGCAGTAGTCTAATGTAGAATTACAACGCTGAGGTGGTCATACTCTGGACACATCATCAGAAGCCAAGACTGTGGAAGTTCCTGAACAGTGGATCACTGAGGACAAGTGCTCTCTATTCAGGTAGGAAAGCAACAGGTAAATCACCCTAAGTTGGTAGCAGGTGATTAATTCCACCGAGAGAACTTGGGCCTCCAGCGACAGAGATGCTTCAAGAACCTTCCATCTTTAAGTTGCTGGGCCACCACCCTGTCTGCCCACCCAGCATGCTGCCGAGCCATGCAGCAAAGCAAGTCAAGCCAAGCTGAGATCTGTTCGCTCCTGCATACTAGGCTTTTCCACGTCATAGTAGACATTTGTGCAAAAGAATGAATGGCGGGGGAGAGAAGAGAGAGAGAATGCCTAAGAAAGGACACAACATGTTACCTAAGAAGCCACTGAACTTGGGACATTCACATTCCCCATCCTACTAGTGAGGCACTTCCAAATTACCCAATGTGGTTTTTGCAGGAAAAAATATCCACGTATTTACACAAGCAATCCAAACCAACCATTCTGATTTTTCCTTTTGCAGCTGCAGTCACCAAAAGCCCCCAAGCATCTTGTGGCCAGATCCGCATGGTGAGAGTTCCTCCAGGGATAATATCATTCTTCCTAAACGTGGAGTCATCGGCAAGATCCACTGCAGAAGGAAACCGAAAAGGGTGGGTTGCAAAGACATGAATGGAGGAATTGTAGCAGGGCCTTCGGACTTAACAAAGATTGTCTGTGTGGGAAAGTGACTTCAAAGGCAGTTATATTTAATGATTGTAATTGGGGTAGAGGCTAACATAGAGATCAAGTTCCTGCCACAGACTGACAGACAGACTGTGCTTCCACAAAGCGGTCGGCTGCAAGCTGGTCCCATGCCCAGCCGACTGTGTCTTGCCACCCTAAGTGAAGCTGTTCTACTACCTGCCTACCTGTCCACTCACCTGCCTTCCCAGCAATCCATTTCTTCCCAGCAATTGTCCTTCCCACTCTGCCAGTTGACACCAGCACATCAAGCTGCATCAGGGTAGCCATGTTTAGTCCTGAAGTTGCACTGATCTATAAACATTGCAAGCTAATGCATTTCATTAAAAGCCACTTCACCATCCTAAACATATCAAAGCAATTTCTGGATCTCCAAGAATGGGGCAGTTCTGCAGGAGCTCTGAGAACCTAGCTATGAGGATGATCCACTCCTGTCTGCCTGCTAGCACAATTCATGCTACATTCAGTGGTGCAGTGCGAAATTTTGAAGCACCAGCTCTCATCATCACCATCCCCAGAGCACAGCCTGCAAGAAAAGTTGAAAAATTCAAGCAGCTGATCCATATCAACAAACAGCTCCAGCATTTTACATCTCCAGGAGGACCAGGTCTTTTGCAAAGCAAAGAGGCCTTAATTGCCTCCCATGATCAAGCCACCGCAAGGTAGTTTGCGCTGCAGCAGGGGGCAATATATCATTTCGGGGAACATCCATTTCCCCCCTGCTATTGTGAGAATTGCAGCTCAACTCAGGGGGAAGCGAGACATCTGAGGCGTAATCCAGCAGATGTCGGCACCCCTGTTCATCAAACAGCGAAAGCACGGCCCCCCTGTGATTCCTGGCCACATGTACCACTGGTTGCACTGACAGTGTGGCATCGCCTCGCTCAGTTCTGTGGGGTTGATGGAGAGCACTCTCTGCGCTGACTTTACCAGAGCTGAGCAGGGCAGGACATTTTGGAAGGCGTGTGTTGGAACCGACCGGATGGCACCACACAACAACAACAAATTCACTGGGGATGCTTGCAGTCACACCAACCCACCCTAGCAATAAGTCACAGTTGGCTGGTACTCTGTGAGCAATCCGGAGGGAGTGTTCTTGAATGATTGAGCACCCTCCCTCCCACCCTGTCTCTCTGCTGGGATCCCAGAACACACCATGGCAGGACTAATTTGTTTTCCTTCTCTCACTGCAGTTTGCTTTGCCTTTTCCCCTTTTACCTCCCTCCACCCACAGCCACCAAAGAATCCCCATTTTGACAGCAAATAACAGCTCCTTCCCAGCAGCTCCTTGGACAGGGTGTCCAACTTTTTAAAAATTATATTTGGGGATCCCCTAAAGCATGACAGTACTTGTGAATGTTGTTTTTTCAATAAAATGCTTTAGCAACTGCACAGCCATGCATTTGTGGAGATCCAAAAGGGGGCAGACTTGCTTCAGCAAAGTCCAAGGAAGTACCTGCTGGCAGAGCGCAATGGGTACAGGCCCCGGACATTGGCCTGGAGCCTCCAAATAGCTTTCCCCAGCCTTTGGTTTGGTTTGGCTACTGTCAACAGTTGAGCTGTAAAGCTGAACCAAAAACATAAGTGAGCTATGCTTTCAAAGGGGAGTTGGTGGGTTTTACATCCCCTTCATGGCAAGATGCTCAACTTTTGGGGAGGGGTGCTGGAGGACTTGATGGTCCTTTCACTTTTCCACTTGTTTCTAAGACTTTAGGTGCTTAGGAACATGGAAAAGTGTGAGCCGCTCTCTACTTGAAATGAACTGGAACTTTGACGACACACTGTCAAAACTCTCACTGCTTTTAAAGGGGTGTTGCTGTTTGGGTTTCTGATTTCTTTTTTGACAGCAGCATATGCAAGCATGGGATGGCTTTCCCATACAGCTGCCCCAAGGCCAAGAAGCAGAAAAAGGCAGGTGTATTTGAAGATCTTCTTTACTCTTGAGTAACAGACACCAACTTGCAATGCAAAAAGGGCAGATAGACACTAGATCAAACAGATCACTGAGAAAAATGCATCCACTCAAGGGAGGGGGGCCATTACTAAAATGAAGATATGTCTCTTTAAGACACATCACACATAAAACAAGCTCAAACGCCACTTGCATAACTTCCTGGGAAACCTATCACACTAGTAAATGCTGTGTGTCAATGGTGTACGAGTGCTGATTTCTGCAAGGGCGCAATAAATCACACTGGAAGGCAGACAATTCTGAATTGGTGCAGAATTCAGGTTCCTTGGGACTGAAAAAATGTGGTTGCAAGTATGCAGGTAATACAGCCAAACTGGGTTGTTTGAATGTAATTGTCAAGTCAGGGGGACATAGATTTCTTGCCATTTTTATAAACAAGAAATCCAAAGCTCTGCAAAATAATGGGAACAGTGAAATTATGCTAAATAAATGTAGGAGGACTCACAAACTTCCCTTAGACAGGGCAGGGGTTGCTCTATTCTCTCCTTGAAAACTCAGATATGCAGTTTGGGTGTGTTCTTGGAGTGCCTTTGGCCACCTCAGACTGGGATGTCTGTGGCACCCAATTTCTAAAGAACTCAGTCCTCTGGTGACACATGCCTGATTTGTACCAAGGTTGATTTACCATAATGTGCTATTGTTGGGAAAATTTGGATAAATCCTGTCTGAAAAGCATTATTCCTGTGTGTTTTTTTGCATTGTGGGATCAAATCCTGTCTTCCTTCTCAAAACCAAGCTGTCACTGTTTAAAATGGCATTCCCCACTCCTTTCTCTCACCTTTAGCTGTAAGCTACAGTAGACAGGCCATTTAGTCCTAATATACATTGTAAATAATTGTTGGAATTCACAGTTTACCAGGAAGTATCTTTTGATAGCCCAGAGGGCTTCATGTACCCTGGTCATTCAGAATGTCTAGAGTCTAGATAAGCTTATGAGTTCATGAATAGTTTCTCAGTAACTTGAATATACATGTCTAAACAGACCTGGAAATGGGTTCAAATTACTCAACTGAAGTGTCAATACACTGCAATTAGAAATGTTGTAATCTCATTGTCACTGTATGATTGGCTGATCTTCCTTTATCTGTCCTGTATGTGATGACCTCAGAATCTTATTGTAATGTCTGCATTCTGTCATCAATTGCCCTATACCTGTACGTGACTGGGAGGATATAAAATACCCTGCAGTTTGAAGCTTTGCAGCGAGTTTACCTCTGCCTGCACGGTAATGCATTATCGTGAGTCTACCGCAGGAACCTGGGTCATGCAATAAAGCCAAGATGGTCTGGACGCTTGATCTTTCCCACGAACCCGAGTTTTATTTCCTCCTCACAAATTGAAATTCTGGGATTCTGACACTATACATGGGGCAACCACTGAGGAATCTTCAGAAACTGCAGTTGGTCCAGATGCAGCTGCAGTTCATTAGGTGGCGCTTGTCTGTGGGTTCCTCCTGCTGTTCCTAACCTGCAACATCTGCAGATTTCTTGTTAGCTTCCCGGCAGAGTTCATGGCTTGGAGCTGGGATTAGCCCCTGCCATATCACTGTACCTGCTGCCAAAGATCAGGAGAGACCCACCTGTGTCTGTTCTAGTAAAGGCGCTGCTGGGGGTGACAAGGAGCAGGGCCTTCTAGGTGGCTACCCCAATAGTGGGGAACACATTGCTCTGGGAAGCACAGGTTGGCCCTTCTCTGACTGGATTTCACAGGCTGGTGAAGAGTTTTATTTTAACAGGATTTTGTCTGTTTGCATTTTATTGCCTTTGTATTTTCATTGAATATATTACTTTATGCTATATGGTGATTTAAAACTGTTGTGAGTGAAGCATCAGCACTACAAGGGTGGGAGATACATTTCTGGATAAAAAGTACATTTCTATGACTTATATAGGATGCAAAATTCAGCTTTCCACACCACAGAATTTGGATTATCTGTGGATAATTTTTCCCTTTAGCATAGCATAGCACACACCAGCTCTGCGATTTTGCAGGCAGGAGTATATTGCCACGCAAGAGGGCAGGGCTGGGCCTTGTACACCCATCAGTCACATTTCATGGAGCCCTCGGGCCCTTTTTAAAAGCGCTCTGCATGCGGCCAGTTCAATCTTTGGAAAACAAAATGGGCCCCTTATCTGGCACCACATGGGCAGGAAGGAAGAGGGTACTGTGTGTGTGTATATATAAGAGAGAGGGGGTGGGGAGAGGGGAGAGAGAGAGAAAGAGAAAGAGAAAGAGAAAGAGAGAGAGAGAGAGGCGCCAGGAAAAGGGGTGGCACACCCATTTTAACTGCAGTCTTGCCCAGTACTGGTTTTGATCCCCTGACTACCAGCATGTACTCCCTCACCAATCCCCCAGAAGGGAATCACCAGAAAGAGAGTTGTCCACATCTTCATTTGAGTAATAAATACTATAATACTAGAAGTTGGCCGTGAAAGCTATCCATAAGTACAGAATCAGGCTTTTTTGTGGACAGCATATGGAAATGCACCACTTTCACAAGCAGCCTGGTTTGTGTCATTGCTCTGGCTGGGAAGTAGCTCTTGTGTATAAAAGGACATCACCTTCATCCAGATACCGAAGCCGCTGGAAGTTCACAGGGATGCCAACCAAAAGCTCCAGCCGGCTTTTCAGATTCTTCATGGTTAACTCACGGTAACAGTCAGTCACTGTGTAGAGCTCCTGAGCTTCAGTCACGTACAACTTAACGTTGAAAGCTCGGGACTGGGGAGACACAGGCTCCCCGAAACGTACCGATCGCTGCAGTGATTGAGGGGAGATGCGAAAGCTTGTTCCCCTTGGCGGCTTTTTCTTTTGATTTTGCATCTTTCATTGGACTGTTGCCACCTGAAGTTCAAGGCTATGATGTCATGACACAGGAACAATGCATGGCCGGCACATCATCAGGGTGAGAGCAGTGTGATGTCATATTGCCAGTAGGTCACAAACCTGGGGAAACCTGTAACTGTTGGTTGAGGGTGCACAATTCCTGCTGTACAGTGAGCCACGATTCTGCCCGCCAGCGCAGCATCTGGGAAGCCAGTGGAAACCAGCAAGTCATGGCAGCTCCAGAGTGTTGACCCAATGTGTTGCTGGGACAATGAAGCAGCCCAAGGTTAACTAACTGCCCGGTGGACAGAGGCCTACCACTCGCTCTTCAGCTCCACACCCCTCCTGACTAGTTGAGTCTGCTATGGCAGGACCTAGGATAGAGATACTACCAAAAGTAGCCAGTGCCTCACTAAGGGGTCAAGTAGTCCTGGTGGCCCTGAAGGAGGCAAGCATATGACCCTCTTGGTTCTCCTGGAGCTCTTGGTGGCTTTATTTTTTATTTCTTTTAATGTATACACTGTTTTCCACAAAAGTGGAATAGTGAAGCTAAAGCAGTGAACATAAAAACTGATATAAGAGCAATAGAAGTTACAATAAAACACAATACAAATTAATCAGGAGTAAAACTCCAAACTCTGCTGTGGGCTACAAACACGGGGATAACATCCTTCAGCAAAAGCATCTGCACAGGGATGCATTTTAAGCAGGCCTCTAAGATCAGAGCTGCGGGGGCCTGTGTAGTGGAATGGATCATGCATTTCAGAAGGTAGCAGTTCCATCACTCAATTCCCTGTTGCAAATACTCCTTAGATGAACCCCATACAGCTGCCTAGAGAATCCTTTTTGGACTAGTGAGCAGCATATATGGGGGGAGGGAGGGGGGGGAGGGAGGGAGGGAGAGAGAGAGAGAAGCACTTCCTCAGGTGATTGTGGAGACCAGGCAGGGGACAGGAGGGGTGAGGCACTCCCCTAAGATAACCTGGCCCCAAGTTTTTTAGGGTTTTATATGTTAACCACTTAGCC
Source organism: Varanus komodoensis (assembly GCF_004798865.1). Taxonomy (NCBI): domain Eukaryota; kingdom Metazoa; phylum Chordata; class Lepidosauria; order Squamata; family Varanidae; genus Varanus; species Varanus komodoensis. Next base: position 11,505,162 of record NW_025336481.1, on the reverse strand, counting down.
CAGCAGCCCATTGACAGCTAGTGCAGTCCTTGGAGGATGAGGATGCAGCTTGCTCTTTGGAGGGGGGCCCAGGAAGCATCCTTGCTGCTGCACCATGTACCAAGCCCAGCCCAGGACCAAACCCACAGGTAGCCCTACAAAGAGCACATTACACTAACCTAATCGTGAGGCCAGCATGGCTGGTACCACTGTGGCTAAGCTATTGCTTTCGGGATGGACATGCTTGGCGTAGCAGCTGCAGCAGTTAAAAGACCCTCACACTCCCTGGTGGTGCTAGAGAACTTTGGGTCCATCCTTTTACCATTTGTACTACCTCAAAGTTCTATCATGCACCCACATTTTTCAAGAGCTACATGAAAAGACTGGGAGAAATCATCTGTGGGTTTGGGGTGAGGTCTTATCAATATGCAGATGGTATACATAGTTCTAACTCCCTTTTCAGTTTAGGGAGACAGTTAAACTTTGGGTGAGCATTTCAGAGAAATAATGAATTAGGAGTACCAGGATAAAGCAGCCTAGGTAAGATGGAGTTACAGTGGGCCCACTAACCTGTCTGGACCAAACAAAGAGTGCTTATTTTGGCCATTAAATCCCTAAATTGTTTGGGACCACATTATCTAATAGGACTATGTACACCTGGATTAGCCTGCCCAAACATTAAGATCAGTGTCAAAAGTCCTTCTCTCCAGCCCACCAGCCTTTATCTTTTACTTGGAATAAGGCTTTCTCTCTAGTGGCCTGCTGAGAATGAGGCAGGCAGTTATTCTTGGCAAGCTTTCCAGGGCCAGGATGGCACTGACTCTTCAGATGAGGATGGTGATGCCTGGGAAACAAGATCTGTGGACATAGAGATGGCAAAGGAGGGAAAGCTTATCTCAAAGTTGCCATCTCCAGGTGTTCGGGCAGACCCTGGGAACTGAAAGGTTTGGAAGTCTCAGGGTGGGACATGGGAAAGGAATAGGAGACGCTTGGTCTGAAACTAGCCCTTCTCCAAAGGAGCACACTCAGAGAGGTAGAACTCAGGGTTACAGAAAAGGAGGATTCTCAAAAATAGTTTCTCGTTTGTGTTCAACTAATTGCTCTGTGCATGATCAGAGATTCTTCCTTTGTTGGTTATTAGTTTGCTGGTTCTACACTGGAAATAAAAATGCATTTCGCTAAGGAATTGTCTATTGTTTGAAAGGGAAGAGGATGAAACCTTGCTTCTGACATGGCCCCACATCTTTGGAACTCTCACCCAAGGGAGATATACATGGTACCACTACTGCTTTTTTAAAAAACTTGACAATACATTTACTCTGGTCTGCATTTGGTGCTTAAAGATCTTTAGTCGCTGCTGCTGCCCCCCCCCCCCCCCCCCCATGTATGCATCTCTCTGCATTTTTAATTGTAATTATACTTTAACATAAATATCATTGTACACTGTCTTGTGAGCGCAGCGCACACTGAAAGGCAGGCTAAAAGCATGCTGAACAAAACAAAATTAAAAAAAAACAAATACATTGTTTAATGCTGCTCAAATATTATTACATGATTAAATAGAATTTGCTATGCCACAGTTCAGCCAAGTAAACAAAGAAAGATGTCTGATAAAGCAGTCATGGGATTTATTGAGATAAATATGAATAGAAAGTTACATAGATTCTATGTTCTGATGAAATCAGTGGCACTTCCAGAGTGTCTCCAATTATTGGGTCCTAAACACCATCCTTTACAGACATACAACTGCCACTTGGGCAGGATTCCAAGAGGCGCCAAATTGATAACCACATGCAGCAGACAACAGCAGGTTGAATTTCGAGGCAAAAAATGACACGCATTCTTTGTATTACAAGTGCCCTACCTTGAACCACTTGTTTTTAATGCACCTCAGCCAAAAATGTTTTAAAGTGAAAATCCTTGCAACGTTTGTGAGTGGAATGAGCTCACCGTGAGGTTTTAAAAGATGTTTGGCTTTGTTTAAACAGTTTAACTGAATATGCTACTTTCCTCTCCATTGCTTACCGCCCCGCCCCTAAAGAGTGATCTATAAGGTGCTATCGTCTAGTCATGCATAAATTCTACTGGGGAACAATTCCAAAACAGCTGCTGTTTCAGGTACTTCAGTGGTGCTTGTGCGGAAGTTGCGAACAAGTTACATGTAATGAATAATGGTTGTATCAGTGCAGTTTTTTGCAACTTAAGGTGCAATCCTACACAAGTTTAGGCTGGAAAAAAGGCCCACCTCTCCCAGAATGGCACAGCCATTAAAATTGACCGGGGCAAGGCGGGACTTCTAAGCCATTATCTAAGCCTGCATAGGATTACATTGCGAGAGCCATTGCCAACAATTAAATCAACACAAAAAAATGAACGGAGGGGAAATGGGAAGGCAGGAGGGAGTGAGCAGAACTGCCCAGAATTCTCTCCTCTAGTGCATGCACCTACAGGTTTTTCAACATTAAAACGTAACTTTTCACAAAAGCACAAATTTAAAATGAAAAAATCTTGAATTTAGAAAAAGGTGCTACATTTTTATAAAAATTTGATTTGTCTCTTCAGGAAAATTAAGTTCAACAACTTACTCATGCATAACTGATGCTAACTAACCAATACCTTCAGGAAAAGCTTTCTAAAGACACATGGAAGTTTATGATATTTAGTAGGCTAGTGTACGAAGGGTATCTATCAATCTAAAACTAACATGGCAGTCAAAACTGGATTACTTTTATGTCCAAACAGCAGACTATTTACAGTTCTTCTCATTCTATGTACATTTAAAAAAAAAAGAAAAATGATGATCAGTGCTGAAAAATATTAATGACCAGGTATGGTCAACACAAATAAAAACTGGTTAGAACAATTTTAGAAAATCTGAAGTGTTAAAAAATACTTAATGCTAGCATTAGAAAAAGATATTAAAACTACCAAAAGTTGACATTTTTTGCTGAGAAACTGCAGTCATAAAAAATCATTTGCATTGATGAGGCATTTTGTTTTTAAACTTATTACAAACATTTAAGTGTAGAACCACCTTGCAGAATTCAGAGTTCAGACATTTCATCCTGAAATAAGAAGACATTTCTAGATTGTTGCTAAAAGTATTTTAGGATCTTGCAAAACCAGTACTACAAAACACTGAACACTGTATTGCAGTCTGGAACATAATTTTTCATAGCGTTATGTCCAGAACCTGACAGGCAATTGTGGCAAATTAAACCAGTTTTAAAACCAATAAAAGATAATACCAGGAAGTAAGCTGACAATCCAGACCATACAACTACTTAATGGAACAAAGGTGTTTAAGACAACATAGTTGTGACTTATTTATATTAAATGGAATGGAGCTGCTTGCCATTAAATGAGTTTTGGTTACTCCTTTAACTTCTTTAAAAAAATCCAGTTATGTTCAGCTAAACTTGAAATGTTTCTTAAGAGGTTTTTCACATTTAAACACTTAACCACTGCTCAATGAAAGAAAATTTGAATAGGATATTGTTTCATAACTGTTAAAAGCCTTCTATAGAACACTTGCATATATGCCCAGGTCATAATATTTAACTCCAGCAGTCTTCACTCCTTTGAATGAGCCCTGGTGAACTCATGGAATAGACATCATTTTTCTCTGTACAGATGATGCAATCTGGGTTTCTGGACTTGAGAATCCCTAAAGTAGTTGTGTTTTTACAGCTCAAGTTTTTATGGGTGTGCACAGATATGACTGTTGAACTGGAACATAAAGTATCTGCCCTGAGTGAAGTTTTATTTTTCCAAAGCTCTTGCATATCAAGTAGACTGTAACAGCATAATGGTAAGATTATATTGGCCCTCCTCCATGTATATTCCATGTTCCCATCTTATCCAAAACAAAAAAGAGCTACTTTGTTACTCTAATCATAGTTTGCGACAATAAACCAGATCTGAGTGGGCCAGAATGGTCTGTGAACACGCGCAAAACAGTTCCACAAACTGACAAGGAGATTTAATGGGCTTGCTTTCTGGCAGTAGCTCCGTACACTAATAGGTTAGGATCAGGGTCTAGAGAGTCTTCCATCTTTGGAGGCAGAAGGATGCAGTTGAGGCATGGATTAAAAGCCCACGTGTGTGCACTGCAGCAGCACGAAAAACCATTTAAGAGGCTGAACTTTCCATCGCTGATCTTCACAAAAGTAAAACCTCCTTAGACAAAGAACAGATTCCCAGAGGTCTGAACTTTTACTCATATACAAGTGATTGGTTCTGTATCCTTTCAGGGAGTTTGCATCCCTAACTTTACATCTACTGTACTTCTGAGAGCACAGCAGAGTTTAAAACAAATTTCAAACATACTCTAGTGTTGAAAGCTATTAGTCCATATCCATAAGTCCTTACTAAGGGGAAGGCCTGGCAAATGTAAGAACTTCAGAGTTAGTTGTTTGAAGACTGCAATTTACATGAATATAGACCACAGCTCTGGCAGAAGGAAAATGAAGTTAATAGCAGAAAAGAAAAACTAACTATGAAGTTTCTTGAGCATACAAGCATACAAACAGAGCTACAATTCACAAAATAAAGCCCTCGGTTGTTTTAAAATATCACCATCTACCTTAGAGGAAAAAAGCTCAAATTCTGCCTTTACTCCCAAAAGACAATGATGCGGCATTTTCTTTTTTAAAAAGCACAACTTCTAACAGATATTGTTTCAAGCTTTCTGAATTCTTTGCCAACTCTCATGAGAACATTTTGCATACTTTTGAGTTTTTTAATCATATAAAATGTGATGCCATCATCCATGGAACAAATTACAGCAAAACAGGTAAGAGTGCCCACATGTTTATGTTCACCGAGTCTATTATAAGCTCAAGTGTACCAAACTGAATTGTAGCAAATTGTAGTCACGCAGCCGAATGCCTCCCCTTGTCTTTGAGTCAGCATATTTGGAAAGGCGTAATTCTCTTAGCTGGAACAATGATGGAGCTGAAAATGTGTGAGGTCAACACAAGCATACACATACACAATTCTGGGCTTCTTGTAGAGATGATGGTTATTATCCATGTTCACGAAAGTAAATCAAGAAAGATTGGACTGGTGAGATTCCGTATCAGTATTGCCAGTTTGCAGATAAAAGGTCGACGTTCTCATTCAAACGCCAGAAATAAGAACAAGCCCTTTCCTTCTGGGTTGCATCAGCTGCTTGACACAGTCTTCCACTAGGTTAATAGCCAAAGCAGCAGCCTGTTAGATGAGTGATCTTTTGTGGTCCAGAGAGCTTAACTTAATTTTGCTTTTCAAGCGATGTAATGTGCATGTCACTGTATTTTGGTTTGCTTGTGGCAAAAAAGGAAACATCTTGGTCTCTGTCTGCCTGTAGAACAAGTACAGTCTCTTCAACAGCTTCAAGATGAGGGCTGCCCACACTTCTAAAATATGCTGGAATGTGGAATCAAAAGAAAACATTTGAGTCTGAGCCACATTATTCTATGCGCGTAAATTCACTTTAAATGTAAAACTAAATTTATTCATTCATTTTTATTCCAGTATCTGGCCACGATTGGGCCCAATGACTGGCTTACATTCACTTAAAACAAAAACTGCAATGCAGAAATACTGTAATCAATGAAACATCAACACAAAAAGATAAAATAAAAGCCACTAAGGTCGTAATCCAATGGCCTCACAGTAGTATATACGGCGCGGGGAGATAGTGTTACTCAAAGTCCCAATTCTGGGACTCTGAAGGTCAAACTCCTGCCCTGAACCCCTCACAGCCAGAGCAGAAAAATCTGTACCAGCACCTTCTACAAGGATGCAAATGGGCTGCAGAGGTGAAAAACGGGTGGTGTCAGTGGTGAGGAGGAGGCCGGGATGAGCAGCTTACTCTGTTTCCTATCAGCGTCTATACCGCCTTCCCTTCCTGGTGCCTCATCTGAAAACAACAGCCTAGATAAAATGCACACTGTGAGGCACTGTGACAAAGGCAACCATTGCTACTGCAGCTTGCTCCATGCACTGAATGCATATAAGCCCTCAAAGTTCCACAGCATACAGACATCTGCAATAGGCAACACTGGATTGCACCCTAATAGTTTTGCAGCAGGGAAATAGCAAGAATATACAGAATAAAGGATGGCAAAACTGTGAGTTTTTACAACTCGCAGTGAGGAAGGAACCAATTGGACTTCCTGAATTATCCAGCAGCAACAAAAAGCCCTGTCTTGGAAGACAAAAGGTTGCAGATCAAGGTCTTCAGTAACCAACTCCAAGTGTAAGCAGGTTTGTGTTCGTATCTGTCTGAAAAACTGATCACATGGATCCACAAAGGCAGTCAGCAAAGGTAAACGCCATTTCCACTGACATGCAGGGCAAATGTTGAAAAGAGCTGATCAAGGCTCCTGAATACAGTCCAAAGCCATAAGACAGCCCTCCTAGCCTGATGCCTTCTAGATGTTTTGTCAGCTCCCCAGCCTGGATGACCAGTAGTACGGCATACTGGGAATTATAGGCCAAAGTATCTGGGGGGTAACAAGGCATGTCCTCTTAATAAATTGATAACTGGTAAGTGGCAAATATTTTAAAACAAGCAGGTGAAGTACGGGGAAGTGTAAGAGTAAAGAAAATGGTAGTATTGAGGAATTCCAAGATTCTACACTAAGGCTGGTGCTATCTAAAGTTAGGGTTAGGGATGAGCACTGAAGTAGCTACGTTTGCAGCCAACTTTATTATTTGGGAAGTTGAAAACTGAAGCGAACTGTGAAGAGTTCCAAAAGAATTGCTGAAAATGGGTGTGTAGGAAATATTGATAAATGCAATTCTGTGCAAGTAAGTGGAAAGTGACACTTTGGCAACCAATTCTAACATCATGTATACACTGATGGGATTTGAAATAGCATTGATAAGCTGGCGCTTAAAAACCAAGAAATAGATTATGGCATTGTAGTGGACAACAACATGAAAATATCAAGTAAGTATGTGGGAGCAATGAAAAAAGTGAATTCCATGTTAGAGGGCTTACAATCGGAAAAGGGCTTAAAAATCGAGTGGCTAGTACTTCAGTATCTCACCATAAATCTAATATCTTGCCACATACGAATGTCATATACACTTTAGGCTATCCCATCTCAAAAGGGATATCATGAAGCTGATAAAAGGGCAATCAAAATGATTAAGGATTTAGAGCACCTTCTCTAATGGAAAAATAGGGCTGAAGTGTACCCCATCCATGGTCTGATTGAGCATAAGTACATAACAGGTGTTTAAAACTATGTATGGAGTGGTGAAAATGGGCAGCAATTACTTGTTTTTATCTCTGATAAGACTGGAATTTGGAGTCACCCATTATAATTGATCGGTAGCAGATCCAACACAGGCAAAATAAGTACTTAATACTATGTGTCATGCTCTTATCTCATTTTGCACTGGGTTGTTCTGGACATCAGAAACAGCAAGACACTGGTATCTCCTGACTCGCTCAATATCAGTATCGAAGACGTAACCAGGAAGAGGATGTGTGCCAGTAGCACAGGTGTTTTGTAATAGCTAGCAGTCTCTCCAAAAGATTTCATTTCAGAAGGAATGCACAATTCTAACTTTCATGTGTTGCCTTAATTTACACTGGATAAGCACTATCTGCCCTCACCCACGCCCTGCTGTGTAGCTCCCTGATATTCCCAGACCCTGTTGCTGTTAATGCTGATGGAGATGGAGATGGCGTTGTCAAGGCTTAAGGGAGGCAGAACATCTCCCAACTCCCAGCAACCTCGCTTCTGAGATCACTATTACCCCCATTGTGGCAGCAGAGAAACAGCTGGAAATCTCCCTGGAAATCACTGGAAGAGGTGAAAACTTACCTCCGCCTGCAGCATCCCTGTCTCCGGGATCACTGCTTTCCCTGCTTTAGTTCTCAGTGGGCAAGGAGAGGAAGTTTAAGCTATTCCATCCCTGAACACCTCAAGATGTGTATGGACTTCTATCAAACTTGGAACTCTTTTTATTATTGACTAGAGAAACGGGACTGTGCATAGATTCAAATATGTTTACGGATTACTATAAAAAAAAGTACGGGGGGCTGACCCAGTAGGTCTGATGTTTCTGATGACTGATGGTTTTTAGTTTCTTTTGTTAGTTGGTAGAAAAATAATAATAAAACTTACTTTAAAAAAAAGATGTATATGCAAGGGAGTGTGTGTGTGGAGTGGGGGGGGGGCAACAATGTGCACTACATACATGTATATGTAAAAGCTCAGCCTCCAGTCCCATATCCAACCCCAGATGTGGCTCTTGGGAGCAAAAAGCTTGTGACCCCTGACTTCTATGCACCAAGCAGTGCTCACTGTACTTAAAAACAGTTTATGTTTGAGAGGAATTAACATACCTTTCTCCAATAATGTTTGTCTCAGAGCTTTGGCAAGCAGAACCCTTACGTTTGGCACAGGATCAGAGGCCAAGTTTAGAAGGCTGGGTAACAGGTGTTCCACAAAATGGTCAACAGGCATGCACTCTTCTTCCACAACTGCCTACAATAACAAAAAGAGAGAAGTTAGGCATACTCAACTAACGGAACAGCAATTCTCATTTTCAAAGGAATAATAAGCAAGAGTCGGTATGGTTCAGTAGGAAAATCACTGGCAGTGGGCCTAGAAGCACTGAATTGGAATCCCTGCTCAGCATAGTGTAATCCTGATTATGTGCAAGTCACTCTCAACGTAAGATCCCTAAGAGGTAATGGTAGGAATCCATCACAATGTGATAGTGAGGAAAAAATATCCAAGTCTCTCATCTGCTATGAATACACTTGCTGGCCTCAGGCAAGCCTTGCTTACAGCCCTTAGGCACAACATGGTGACAATAATTGCCTATTAAGCAAGCACACATGGAAGGAACTTACATGAAGCACTCAGGATATTCTTAAGTGCTACTTCTTCATCATCATCATCATCATCAATTATTGAATGACTTAAGAAGAGATATTGCATTTTAAGCAGCAATGTGGGCCCACTGATATCAGAGCAACTAGGTAGATGGTATTTTTAAAAAGGTTAGACAAGCAAAGACAACAAGAGGAGGAAGAAACATATACTGAATAAATGTTGCATGGAGTTGCATGGATTTTGATGGGTGTTTTGACTGCTCATTGTACATCAACATGACAAATGCTTCTTTAATTGTAAACACATTCTTATTTGTCTTCACGTCATAATGTACCCTCTTGCCCTATCCTTTAAAATTTGATTGTGCTCTGGGCAGAATAGATTTAACAGATCCCTGAAAAAATTCTAAGAAGCTAATAGTGTTTTTGTACTTATCCAAATGAGCAATTCAAACTTATGTATGTCCCTCCTGTAAATGTTTATGTCACAAGCATAATACATTCAAGTCCCATTCTTGCTCCATGCAGTCCAGCAAGCTCATATATGGCTTCCAGGTTGTTTCCCATCCAGGTAGCTCACAGCCCTGCTTAGTTTCTGCAGGGCAACTGTGCCAGACATTTCTATTCTTTATGCACATATCAGCAATGCAAAGAAGAAAAAAGACAAAGAAAAAAGAAGGAAAGATGAGAGAGGTAAAGGCCAAGGCCAAAGCCAAGGCGACTCACCTGGCAGATAAAGGCAAATGCTTGTCTTCCAACCCACTTGGAACAATGGCGGAACTTCACAATCAGCTCATTAATGAAATTTAATCCCAGAGAGTTTGCATTGTTTGCATAAAATTTCTGCAAAATTGCTACCACCTGCAAAGGTACCAGAGCAGAACTCATGCAGAGCTTGGCAACAGTTAAAGGTGGCACTACCAACACAACAAATACCTAAAAGCTTTAGGTATTTAGGAAGAATTATTCTGTGGCCCCTTGACAGTATACAGAAGGACAGAGACTCCCTGCTTGGGGCACTCTTCCCTGACAAGGGTGGGGAGGGTGCTTCAAGGCTAGAGGAACCATCTCAGAGGACAGGTTTTGGGGTGAGGAGGGAAGAGACTGGCATCCTGCTGGCACATTTGCCTCCCTCCCGCCTGCTCCAAACACAGACAGCTGAAACAGCCTATCTAAGCACTCTGAAGAGCAGGAGAAGCACAGAGGCAAAGTTCACCTCTGCAGTCCTCCTGTCCCGCATAGGATGCCCACAATCCTCCCAAGTTATCCCCACAGAACTGTATCCCTTGTAGCCATTGTTCTGTTGCAGAAAACAAGAAGGAAGCTCAAATAAAACCTCTAATAGGGAAACTACAGTCAAAATAAGGAAAGGACATTTTAAAAGGTAAGGAAAAAAGACTTGTGAAACCAAATATACAACATACAACAAATGTAGGCAGAACAAAAGTACAACAGCCTACCAGCTTGAAGGAGATCCACCTGACTTCAGAAACTTTATCTGAACAGAGAGTGAGTGCAATATGTCTTAAGTAGTCATACACATCATTGGGATTATACAGCTCAAGTATCAAAATCAGTTGCCTAAAACAGAAGATAAATAATTATTTACAACACTGTTAATTCTTCTACCCTCCTGCAACAGAATATAATATGAATGCAAGGCTTTGAAGTTACTTCTTCTGTTACTTAAGTATTAGAAACTGTTTCTAATTTTTTTAGATCTTCCAACTCTTTCATAAAGCTGTTGACTTCATTTTTGGTTTGATTACGTCTTACTGATGGCTTCATCTTATTTGTTTTATCACCATTTCATATCATATTTTGAATTTGTCCACTATTCAGTTCAGTCATTGGTCAGTTTAAAATGTATGCATTTAATAAACAGAATACAGTCTTCTATGAAGATGTTTTAACTAAAAAGATAAGGAACTTACTTGTTCTGAAAATAAAACGGTGGGGAAGGAAAACCTGGTAAGCCATCTTGAGTTGCTTGTAAGAGGAAGCAACTTAAGGTATAAGAGTATAAATGTAATGCTGTTATTTGTAGTAGCAGTATTAATATTACATTAGTCCATCTGGCCAGTACTATCCACCCTGATTGATAGTGACTCCCCAGAGTCTGAGGCACTGGTCCTTTCCAATCTTACAGTTCAACTTCTTTATACTGTTCTTCTCATTTACACTGCTATTTAACTGTATTGTCCATTACTTGGATTTCATGATTTTAAATTGCTGTAAGCCATTCTGAGTCCTCTACAATACTGCAAGGGCACTCAACCTACTTTGGCACTGGCACGTAAGTTCTACCTTCAAGCCCCATCCCTAGAGAAATCACCACTGAAGAAATGGCCATGTTATCTCCAATCTCAGACTGAAGATAAACCCAGTGATACAATTAGGATTGGGAGGAGACATAGCTGATTCCAAGAAGAGCTGCTGCTTTTTCCAGTGCCAGCCAAGCCCCCTTCTTCATGTGGAACTCTGAGTCCCTCTGAGCCCAGGGAAAGCATCAAATGGGCACACAGTGCAGGGCAATGAAGTATGTGGATACAGCACTGTTCTCCTTCTACATACCTGTGAAAAACCAAGTACTCTCCAAAATGCATTACCAGCAAGGCACAAGAATAGAAGAAACAACTCTGGCACAATCAAATCATCAATATGGATTTTTCCATCCAGCAAAAGTACGTTAATTAGGTGGATTATGCAGATTGGACAGCATCTGCCCCCCCCCCCCGCAACTGCACAAATTGCAGGGATTAGCAAGTACTATCATCCCCATATTAAGACAGGGGGCTGAGGTGAAGCAAATAGTAGCTTCGTACTAAGCTCATGTCACAGGTAAGATGTGAGATGGTTTTTCTGAGCTGACTATTTCGGGCAACTGTCAATCCAGACACAACATTCAGACAGAAAGGAAGCGAAAGGAAAGGAAAATCCTAATACTATTCCGTGCTGCTTTAGAAATGCTGGATTTTTCAGTACAGATAAGAACATGAATAAGAATGTGAGCATGAAATGTTGCTTAGTACTGCTGTGTGCTAATGGAGGACTCTTCAAATAAAGGAAGTATTTAAAAGATCTGATAAATCTGAGTATTTAGAAAGCAAAGTATAAATTATTCCAACATTTCACGAGATGCATGATTCTTTGCAACCTGCACAGAAGATGCAACAAACATCAACAGCTGATTTTTGTAGAAGAAAGAAATGTAATGAAATGATACGGCTCTCCCACTAGATGTCAGAGTTATTACACTAGAATAATTCATGGTATGAATGAAAGCAATGTTTAGATAAAAGCAACAGAATGTGGCTACAACTGAGCATGTACACTGAGCTCACTCAAACTCAATGGTGGTGTTGTTCCCATTTACAGGTTCAAATTTTGCCTGGTTTCCCATCAATTGATTCCACTTTTTTGTCACTTGCATTACAAGTAATACTTTATAGAAGATTAGGAGAAAACAACCAATGCTTGCTATAGCTCGGTACAATTACACACCAAGATACAAGAGTCTAACAAATTTTACTTACTCTGCAAGTTCATAACGAAATCGCCAATTCCTGCTGTTATCTGTAACCACAAACTCTTGAAGCTGGTAAAGGTACTCACGTCTTTTGTCAGCATGAAGCAACTATAAAACAGAAATAAAATGATGTGTGGCCATTTAAACGATTTATTACCGATTTAGTTGGAAAATTAAAGCAGGCATTCCTTAGTGTTCTAGTAGCTTACATTTGTGAAGCACTAAGCATTTCCTTCCTAAAGACAGCTTTATTCCACTCAGACTAACAACTAGTGGTGTCATTCAGGTTACAGTACTAGATTGGGACCAAGGCCACCTGGGTTCAAATCCGTATTCAGCCAAAAGCTAACTTGCAGAACATGGGATAGTCACTATCTCACAAGCTCCATTCAGATGTAACAAGACATTTCATGGATGAGCCACAGCGAGCCTCAGGCTTGAATGCCCCCACAATTTGGTACTGGCTTGCTCTTAACAAACTAGGGTTTAAAGTAGGGTTTAAACAACCATACTTTCTCATGGTTGATGCCACATAGAACTGTGATTTTTTTTAAAATGGGAATTAGAAGCTTCCAATCTCCTTCATGAAAGAAGGAAGGAGGTAACACATGTGACTGAGGACTCCTGTGGCTGGTCACTGTAGTAGGAAATTACCATTTCCTAGTATGCCTGAACCAGTGAAACCCATGTCTCCGGTTTCTCAGGAAGGCAAAATAGGCTGGTGGAGGAGCCAGGTATGCTTCCTAAAGCATCATGGAGGAAAAGCAAGATTAAAATGTAATCAGTAAACAGCCAGAGCACATGCCAATGCATGTTTAAGACAGAAACGGTCCTATGGCTGGCTGGGGAATGCTGGAAGATGCTTTTTCTGCCTAAATGTGTACAGGATTGTACCCTAAGCCTCAGTGCTATCTTGCTTCTGCCAATAGAAATAAAGAGCCAAGCTCAAGTATCCACTTGTCCTGACCTTCAAAGTTCCAGTAGCCAAACATTTACAGACTACTGGCCATCTTCACCAGTAATTATCATTACACATACATTCTATTTTCTTGTGCAATGTGTTAAAGACTTAGAGCCAATTTAAACATTATAGTTCCTATGTGGAGGCTGCCAAAACCTCTCGCTCATGTCAGCACAACCTATTTAAAAGTAAGACCAGCACACACACTCCATCTACCAACCCACAAAGAGGCTGCCAAAATTAACACTGACAGCAGTTGCTGCATAAAAATGGGCTGGCACATGGACTAAGAGGCTTTTATATGTTATGCCCACCATGAAAGTGCTGGTTGGGTAGGTGCACTTTTCAGGTTGAAGAGGACAATTTTTAAAAAAAATTCCTGCTCTCAAGCAATTCCCTAAATAAAAGGTAACGCCATTCAATTGTTGTATCCATTTGAGATATTTCTGTGAATTTATGTGAAACAATACAGAGTATCACAGATACTGGCTCCAATCCAACATCCATTATTTATTTTGTGCAGGTGCACATGGCGTTTTACAAACTGACCTAAGCACATTTAAAAAGGGTAGGGGAGATACCCTTACTTTCAACTGCATCAAAAGCTGCCTTTGTACATCCAATGTTCAAAGGGAGGGGGATAGAACTCAGCCTAGCTGCTTTTTTAAAATAAAGCAAACATTAAAGGCAATCAGTCAAGCAATTTAAACAATGTGTTCCACATGCTTCTCTCAACCAAGGATGCACCAGAAAGAAAAAGTAACTGAAATATAACATAAAGTAGCCAGTGTGGTATAGTAGTTAAGATTCAGGGTTCTAATTTGTTGAAAACCATCCTGAGATATCTGTGATGGGATGGCATAAAAAAGTTTTAAATAAATTGTCAGTCCCCATTCAGCTATGGAGCTCACTGGGTGTTTTTGGGCCAGTCACAGATTCTCCGCACAAAATACCTCACAGGGTTGTTGTTGTGAGGATAAGAGTGAGTGAAAGAGTAGAATCATGTAAGCTGCCTTGAGTTCCTTGGTAAGAAGGAAGTTGGAAAAAGATAGATAGCTCAAGCTCTGTCTACCTTAAGGAAGTCATAAAGATGTTTAAGGATGCCAATGCGCACTTCATCCAGATCTTTTAAGAAGCCATTGAAAATGGGCACGAGATCCGCTGCTGTTAGCTGATCTCCCAAAATAACAGCCAGCTCATGTATAGAGAAAGCAAGCGTCCGACGTACCTTCCACTGTAACAGTTAACAAGAAGAAAAGCAACACTACTGAGTAAACGTAACAAGTTTAAGTCTTTTCAAACAAAGGAATCAAAATTGTCAGTATCATTATGCCTTTATATGAATCTATGCTGTGACTGTAGTTTAAAGAATAGGCACAGTTCCAGGTATCACACCTTAACAAACGGAATCACGGAGCTAGAAAATGTTTAGAGAAGGGTAATCCAAATAACCAAGGAGCTGGAGGGAACCTCCTGTGAGGAAATGGTACCATGTCTACAACTCTTCAGCTTTAAAAAGCCGGGGGGGGGGGGGCATTTAAGCATGTCCTCAAAGCCATGGAAGGTGAGTAATCCTAATGCGAGTGTCCTCCACCTCAGAGTGAAACCAGCAGGTGGAAATAGGGAGAAAAGCCTCAAAACCTGTGATCTTGTGTTCCTCTGCTTGTTTTATTGTGTTATTCGCTTTAACACACACACACACACGACTCAGTGCACAGTCCTTCCTTCCACAGAAGCTTCTTTACATCCTATTTTAGAGAGAGTTCTATATGTGCAGAGTGCTGTACTGTGTTCAAAAAGAGAGTCTGAAGAAGAGGCAAATATATAACAAGATGAAAAAACAGCCTGGTTGCTGCAAAGAATGCATTTGACTGGATAATTTTGTTTGAAACCACACTGAGTTTATAGAAAATAAATGGGATCTGCTCTTTAAGTATAAAATACATATTTAGGAAGTCCTCTAAAAACACGTGCATCTGGCAAATAGTTCTAGGTCTGACGTGAACACTGGGCTTGGTTCACTCATTGCTTGTACTGCGGATATATGTTTCTCTTGACAGGGCTGCACAAGAAAGTTTCTTCATCATGCTGTCCTAACTGGCTGAAGATTAAATGGTTAAAGTGACTCATAATCAAATTATGACCTCTGGGAGAAGCAAGCACTCTGTGGATATTGCAAGGTTGTGGTCTTCTATATCATTTGCTTCCATCGATCAGCCTAAACAACAGGAGTTTGGGGGGCTCTAATAGCAAGACTGGAATAGATGGAAGTGTGCCAAATACTGCATCTGACATGTACATCAGAAAAACATACGGTGTGAAGCTCTGCTTGACTTTCATATACTTTACCTGCACATCAGATGCCAAGGTCTCATAGGTGTCTTTCAAACAGTGCCAGTTCTGCCTGCCCAGGGTTAAGGCCACACCAGGAAGACTGTATGCACAATGCTTTGCAATTTCAGTATCAACAGTTTGTGCTCGAGCAGGGTCTGTCATAGATAAGTACTGGTCCAATAAAGGCTGAGGTATGATATCCTGGAGACAAAAACAGTACATTATTGATAAGAATAAATTAAACAAGAGAAATAATATATCAAACACTGAAAGACATCTGCTCTAGTATAGCATTCTGTCTCCCACTCCAGATGGTAACTGCACAATGGAAAGAAGCCAGAATAGAATTGTAACAATTATAAAATATGCAACCCACTAAACTCCATCATCTTTGTCATAGAGAAGCATTTGGTAATTCAAGGTCGAATGCCTTGACAATATTCTACCACACCTGATTAACTCCACAAAATAAAGGTTGGGCTGATGATGAGTTACAAAAAGAGTTACACATAATAACTGTACTTATGCATTATTAAATTATGACTATGCATATGTGAATAACAAAAACGACAGAAGCAAGATTTGGGCATCTCAAAGTTTGGTTGTGTGTTTTAATTACATAAATCTAGTATGCATCCTTATTTAGGGGCTGGATGGATGTAATTTTCTGAAGCCAATATGAGACTGAGCCACATACTCCTTTTCCTAAGTAAAAATTAACTTTTGTCCAAGCATGTTATTTTTTAGATTTCTATCCTGCCCATTAGCTAAAAGGGCTCTCTTGTCCCACTGTGTATCTCAGAATATAATTCCAAATTGAGCAAGATCCATGGTAAGATGACTACAGTATTCATGTGGGCAAAATCTAACATGTTACCCTATGAGAAGGGACAGGAAGAATGCAAGACAGGGTCCTTGAGCTCATAGTCTAGTTTAGAAAGTAATGTCTCATCAAAAAACACATTCTTTAAACACTAAGGCTAGCTTCTGGACACATGTTTAAATAAAATACTTCAGTGATAAAAACTGAACTTCCCTATCCTATATTAAGAAATATTTAAAACAACCTGTAATTTTGATTTATCTTCTTCAAGAGGTGGTTCATTCTCTTCTGCCTCTAAGATTTTGGTGGCTGCACTGCTTTGCTCTTCTGAAAGCTGTAAAAATGTGTAATATATATTTATGGGAAGATCAAAACAAAATCTGGAATGAAATATGGAATAGTGCTTTAAAACACAATATAACTCAAAGGTGGAACAAACCTGGAAGAACTGGATTTTACTTAATCAGCTAAACACCATACTTTGTTATACTAAAAGTATAACATACAGGAAAAGGTACTAACTCCATAGCCGAAATACAAACCCATTGCTGGCAGTTTAAAGTATATGTTGAATGATGCATATCTCAGACCATGCTATACCTGAGAATTTCAAAAATCTAGAACACATGCTATTCATAGTATGCCCCTTTACTCAGAAGAAAGCTGGAAAAATAAACATAGCTGGGAACTGAGGGAAAGGGCATGAAAGGGAAAATACTATTCTTACTCCTAAGATAAAGGCCACACATAGTTTTGGGGAAAACATGCAAAGGCTTGGAAACCACTGAATGATTGGAGTAAAAATATGGAGGATAAATGGGATCCACCAAGAAACTTGAAGGTCTGGAGTAGGCATATATCAATGATGGCAGAGGCAAAATTTGGGCATCACAAAGTCTGGCTAAGATTAGACAGACTTTGAGATTAGATAGATAAGATTAGATCAGCAACTAGAAGTCTGCCACCCCTTCTCTAGGGAACCTTTGCGAAAACAGTTCTGTTTTTGACAGTTGTAACTTTCCTCAGCCTTCTTGTAACTTTATTCAGCTTCAGTGTAAATTTTCCCATATTTGGGCTGCATGCTTAATTATAACATATAGTGTTCTTAAACAGATATGTCACTCATTAACTCATTTTTAATCTCAGTTGTTCCAATTACCTTCAAATGTGCTACTCAGTACCTGAAGTATAATGATGTTGCATTCCAGTTTAAACAAAACATTGACAAAGTTGTCCAATATTTGCTCTGGGAAAACAAACTGACTAGCATATGTTTGATTTGCCTTGGCAGATATAGCAGAAAATTCCAAGCTTCATTATTCTTCTACCCAGTCCACCTCCAAGATGCTACTTTTAGAAATTTTCCTAAACTCCACTAAAGGTGCCATTCTCAGCGGCCAATCTGTAATTCTCAACTCCCTTCTCATGGGGATTTGCCAGTCCAAGTATTTATTGGAAGTGCTGCAAAGCCTTGGTATTTGCCTGGCTTCCAGGGTCTGGGGTTCAGCCAGTACTGGGCTGTATTTAGACAAACATATAGATAATTTAGTGAACACTGCTAGTTATATTTGGCTTCCCTTTTAGCTATAGGCACAATGCCCAACCTTTTTAAGATGGCAGGCTAAAAGTTAAAGTAAATAAACTCTTTAGTAGTATGAAATGACTGACAAGAAGAAGTTGGTGTCAGCTCAACCCCACAAAACAGATTTTCCTACCACAATAGCTACTTACCACATTTTGTATTATAGTTGGACAGGATGGGGCCACCACTTCATCCAGGCTTGGCAATGAAGACAGTGTGCTCTCATTCACTGTACTTGGCTCTGAGTGTAAACTGGCTGTATCTTCCTGGTGGGTGCCATTAACTTCTTCATTCTGCTTGATCTCATAATCATTTACAGAATCAAGATGTGCAGCTCTGAGTGCAGCAGATAAGACTTGAACCTGAGCTGATTAGATGGAACAGGTCCTATTAAGTTTCTTTTCATGCACACCTCCTAAAAACTTGTGTCAGAAAGACTTACATGAAAAGTGCGGAATATAGCCACAAAAAATGAACAAGCAAATGCACTGCAAAATCTTTTAAGCATTCACATATTAGCTCACTGTTCTTAGCCTGAAAGGTGGCTAAACACATTCATGAGAATAGAACTATCAATGGCTATTAGCAATGATGGCTATTTGGAAGCTTCAGTTTCACAGGCACGTTTTTTAATGATAACTGAGACAGTAAGATGTAGATGGGTTTAGGCTGTGCTCCCACACATTTACACAAAAGAACTATGCTGTGGGGTATAGGTGTGAGTCTAGCTTCCTGCATCCAGATACAAAGCTAAGAGCTCTAGCACAGGTCATCCTTAAGCCTCTTTGCTGCTTCTCCTCTCCCATTATACATTTCTTACATTTAATTTATCATCATGCCTTATGTATCCAGACTTCAGATCTGATTTTTATAGGGATATTTTCACAAAAGATGAGTTTGGTTCCTATTTAGCAATCTGCTAGGGAACCAGTGAACAAGGTTGCATTCCTAAGCACACTTACTAGAAAGCAAGCCCCTTTGTAAAAAGGGAGATTTATCTCTGAGTAAACATGCTTAGTAGCACTAACTGCATTTAAAGCTAGCTTTCACTTGTAGCTTACACAACCAGACACCCAATTAAGCTTCTGATTTTACTCCTTCAGTTAGACAAACTCTCCTGGAAGGCATTGCACAGGTAAAGACCAGAATTAACATCAGAAACCTTGAGTCCAACTGCCCTAAATCACTCATCATCCTTTTTTCTGCCAAGGGTACAGTCCACTTGCAAATGCAACCATGAGGCGGGAGGAAGCAGTTAAGGTGGGTAATAAGATGCACTTTAGAATAGCAAAGTTTTTCCATCAACTGCTGCTAAAAACTGACTTCACTTTTTATTTAATTATAAAGCAATGTAGGAATTTACTGCTATCAAAGGGAACCACATGCAAGCATTTTTCCATTTAAGAAAGCAATCAGGAGGTACATGGTAGCCACAGAAGAATCAACTGACAGGTTTCTAACAACAGAAGAATAAATCAAACATAGTTGGAAAAAGATCTTACCTTGAACATCTGGGTCATCCATATGTTCCTGCAAACTTTGCAGAACTTTTTTAATTTCACTGCTGGCAACACAGTTATTGCAAAGAAGCTCTGATGTGGAACAGTTCTCCTCGTGTATTTCAGGTTTGCACTGAAGCAGCTCCAAATCCTGGCTTATGTCAGGAAGAGGAGGACGCCAATATAGGAAAGTATTAAACATGTCCTCTGCCGACTGGACCCTTAAGTTCATTCCCTGATAATCCGCATAAAGATCAGCATTGTTACTCTGAGTCAATACAGTCTGATCAACTCCAAAATTTAGAGGTCTGACTGGGCTTTTTTCTTGTGCATCTGAATTTGAAGTTTCAGAACAAGTTGTAAAGCTAACAGAGGATGCTTCTTTCACTGATTCCAATTTATTCTCCACCGGCTCCTCCGAACTAATAACAGAAATACTGTTAGCCAAAATTGAACATATTTCATAACAACTATTTTCAGTTAACAAAGGATCTTAACTATGATTCAGGTAACAATAGGATATTACAGTGATAATCTTTCCTTCAGAATCAATCCTGCTTTCAAAGACAATGAGGTTGCATAAAATCAGCCTACATCATCTTCAGACTACCTAAGTGTCTCTGGGTTATTCATTTACTCTCAAGTTTTTCTTGCAGAGAGACTGAGAATTGCTCTTGGAATCTAGCTTGTTTGATCAAGGAGGCCTCAACGTCAAATAGAAGTCTTGCTTCTTCATACTTCTTCCCACAGTCAAAAGAGAGAGGCAATAGACCATATAAGCCCAATACCCACTCACATTCTAGATAACCAGCCAGAGAGCTGTTTTGGGCATATGGACAGTATAAAAAATACATACATACATGCCATAGCAATTAGCTAATAGCCTCCATGCATCCAGAATGAACAGACTCCTTGAAATTGTCCTGGTGTCACAAATGGCCCTGGACAATTCTCTAGTTCTCATCAAGTGTCTCTACATCTGATGATTTCATGCGAGTTTGCACATAGCTATGTTTAAGGGATGCTAGGGACCCAGGCACTAACTAGCAAAACAGTACCAGAGTTCCTTCGGAGCTGCATCTCCTTATTTACATTCAAGATGAATAATACATTCAAGGAGAAAGCATCAGCTGTCAGAAACAAATAATAGCTATATCAGTCCTATATACATCCTTGTATATTTTTAGGATCATTGAATCAATGTAGCTTACATAAATCCTCTATCTTTTCTTTATAAGAGGAGAAAAACATGGACATATTGATATTACAACCATAAAGGCTAAAAACTGTAGGAAAAAATCCATTATCTGTTTTTTGCTGGTTTTTGCCTTGCATTAATGAATCGCATTCATTTCAAGTCAGCCATCACTGGTAATGCCAATCACTGTACCTTGATGACAGGATGTTTGCACTGTTGCTTGCTGGACATGGACTGGAAGACCGAATACTGAGTGTCCCATCCTCCCGAATGTAAAGACCAGCACTGGAAGGGTTTGCAAAAGTAGAAATAAATGGTCCAAGAGATTGGAAAGCAGCTTGTCGAACCTAGAATGTTGGGAAAATAAGAATATGAAAGATTTGACAAATATTCTTCACAGATTAAGTATTCTTCATACTATTCCAAAGTAAAACTAACTCTGAAAGGTAATTTTTAATACATTTTATTTGAACTGATCTAGAACAGAAGTCTAGCGCTCCCTTGCTCTGTTAGTACTTAATTATGTGAATTTATTGAACTATTTATATTTAATTTTATTGTTGTAGCAAGCAGTCATGATCATGTTGTCACTGTTAAAATGAGCACAAGAGGTGAGTAGGCTGCTGCCGATAGATTTTTAGATTCACTTAAAATGGCCCTTTGTAATTATTTTTATTGTTTTTAATGTTGTAATTGTTGTAAGATGTTGTGTATTGTAATTATGAACAGCTATATTTTCAGTACTGCATTTCTGTAAATCAAGTATATAATAACAGTAAATAATTTGAAAGGCATCAGGGCATCATTAGTCTAAGATTATTATTACAACAGCAAATCAGATTATAATTCAATTGAACTAATGATTATTTTAGCCATCTCACAGATTTGGACCAGTAGACAAGCAGCAATAATTAAACAGATATAAGTCATCAGCATATGCCCTACCTGGACAGGGATGGTCTTGTGATAGGTATTCATGAGCTGGCATCCTTTGGTTTAGATTGCTGCAGCATGCTACAGCCTTTGAAAATGGTCTAGAAGTGTTGGTGAGTTAAAAATAGCACGGGTAGACCGCTAACCAAGACTGGCCAATGTAACTGCATAATGTCATTAATTTTCTGTCTGCACTGCCTGCCAGCCCATTTCTGGGCCCAATTCAAAGTGCCAGCTTTAGCTTTTAAAGTCCTACATAACTTGAGCCCGGTTGCCTGAAGGAACATCTCCTTCCATATTTGCCTACTGAGACATTAAAATCACTGCCTGAGGGCCTCTCCTCCAAAGAAAGTAAGGTAGATGGCTACAAAAGGGACAACCTTTTCCATGGCTGTACCCCATTTGTGGAGTGCTGTACCAGAGAAGCTGACCTGGCACCCACATTGTGGTGGTCGTAGTTCCAAATGAAGGCCTTTTTATTCTTTCAGATATTCTAAGAACTTTTTACACATTCTTTTAGTATCCTATTCTATTGCTGGTGTAAATTCGGTTTTATGGTGAGGTAATGGTCTATTCTCTGCTAACTTTATCTTAATTTTACTCTTCACTGTATTTTTTAACTTCACTTTCACTGTTAAACTTTCAATGTACTGTATACTAAACAGAAACTTCAAGTTATCGGGTGGTTTAAAAGTACAGTAAATAAAAATAAATACACAAATATGATTATATAAAAGCATATTTTGTTTTTTGCAGACCACGGTTATTTCCTTGAAAAAAACAAAATCCACATTTGATATGTGAAAGTTGATCACCTGGATTCAGCCCATGGGCCAAGTTATTATTTTCATATAGCACCATCAACATGTATGACAAGTCACAAAGTATAACCAAACAGGTCCCCACCCCAAAGTGCTAAGCATCTAAAATTTTACACGTGGAAGACAACTGTGAAATGGGACACAAGTGCAGGCATGTGTTAAAATGAAAGAATATGTTTATTTCAGTTACCCATTAATAGGGCTAGTTCTAGTAGGGTATGAAAGGAAGGGTTGCACCAAAGCCTTCAAAGATGTGAATTTTGAGACACAACCTGAAGATGTTCTATCAGAGTCATGAACAAAGCAACTTCCAAAATAAAGGATGACACAATTTCTCTCTCCACTGGAGCGTAAGGAGAAATGTTATACACAGCATGAGGAGAGGACTGAGACAGCTGATCACAATGAGAGCCCGTGTGGTGCAGTGGTTAAGAGCATGGGACTGGGACTCAGACGATCTGGGTTCTAGTCCCCACCCAGCCATGGAGCTAACTGGGTGACTTTGGGCCAGTCACAGACTCTCAGCCCAACCTACCTCACAGGGTTGTTGTTGTGGGGATAAGATGGAAGAGGAGATGTAAGCTGCCTTCAGCCCTTTGTAGGAAAAAGGCAGGATATAAATCGAAAATAAATAAATAAATAAATAAATAAATGATCATTTAAAGATGATTGCTTAAATCTTCCAGCACGCATCAACAAATAAGAACAGTTGCAAATAATTAGCCAGAGGGTTGTGAGTAGAGGGAAAGCTATTAATATACCACAGTCTTAATATTCAGTAGCTCTATTTGGGTGCGGCACAGTCCTCTGAACACATTTCCTTTCAACAAAATACTGAGAAGCCCTTTCACGATACAACTGCAGTTTAAGAGGAATTGTTTCAATCTTTACTTACCCATCTGCAAGGATCACTGATGAGACTGATAAAGAGGGGAGACAGCTTGCTCCTCCGAACTTCCGCTGAAATGGTGTAGGAGACAGCCATAAAGCATTCAGCACAAGCTTTCCGCATACCCCAAACAGTATCAGAGCAGAGCTCAAAAAACTTTGGAATCTGCCAAAATAGAGAGAGAGATTTTATTAATCATTTTTATTAATTTGCACTACAGATCTCTTCTTATTTCCCTGGACAACATTTGCCTTCAAGTAATTATTTCAGGACTAGAATAAAGGTCACTCCTTTTGAAAACTCTATTTGGCTAGCCACTGGAAGGAAGAACAAATTATACAAAGTGAATTAAGGGCGGAACTGTATGCATTTTACCCATTTTTAAAAGGCTACGGCTCCCAGCACGTCTTAGCCAGCTAAACTTGCTGGATCATTCTGGTAAATATAAGCTTTTATGCTTAAACATGCATAGAATGCTTTCTAAGGCATGCAAGATTATCTCAGTGCCATTCTGGTTACAAATATTACCTACATTCATTTCGTACTTCTGAGTCAATACTGATGTCTTTCCAGAAAGCTAAGATGCCTGCAACTGTCAATCTGATTTATTTAAATCTATGATGAGAAGCTGACAAGCAGGTCCGATAAAGCTTTACTTGAAGGTATGGAAAAACCGAGAAAGCCCCAAATTGTAGTTGCTGATTTTCTACATATTTAGGATGACATTTCCTACCACTTTCCTACCAAGATCTTTGGTACCTTTCTTCAGTAGATTTTACTTTTTCTTAACTTTCTTTCCCACAAGAGCACCTTGGGATGAGGAATTCATTCAGAGATCTCAAGCTAATCCAAGAAGATCTGAATATAGCTCTGGCAAACACCAAAATAATTCATTTTACATCTTAAGGGGTAGTAGGAAGAAACACTACATTATTTCCTAAGATCATAAGTTGCTTCCTTACCTGAGTAAAAATGAGGAGCTGCAATATATAGCTATGAGGCATGGCTACCTAGATATATATTGCCTTATATTTTTGTTAAAATAATTGGAATATCAAACAGTAATTCTACATTTGTCAGCCAATAAAACATTATGTTATGCTCTGCTCTGCTCGTCACGAAGTCATGTCCAACCCATCACGACCCCATGGACAACATTCCTCCAGTCTCTCCTGTCCTCCACCATCCCTCAGAGTCCACCCAAGCCCACACCCACTGCTCCAATGACTCCATCCAGCCACCTCAATCTCTGCCATCCCCTTCTCCTTTTGCAGTCAATTGTTCCCAGCATTAGGGTCTTCTCCAGGGAGTCCTTCCTTCTCATTAGGTGGCCAAAGTATTTGAGTTTCATCTTCGGTATCTGGCCTTCTAAAGAGCAGTCAGGGTAGATCTCCTCTAACACTGACTGTTTGATCTCCTTGCAGTCCAAGGGACTCGCAGGAGTCTTCTCTAGCACAATTCAAAGGCCTCAATTCTTCGGCGCTCACCCTTCCTTACGGTCCAACTTTCACAGCCATACATTGCAAAATGAAACATTACCATGTGTTATTAAGGCTACAGCTCAAAAAAGTTTAAAAACGGTGATATATTTGTCTAACAGTGGATTCCATTACTGAATGGTAGAAGAAATAAGGACTGTTCAGCGACACCAATCCAATTCTAATGGTAGGGTGGCATATACTAATAACAGTCATTGTTGTATTTGCATGCTGTAATCCAGTCTTCCCTTGCAGGGACAGAGGGGTCTAATATATAGATTTCTCTTCCCCAGGAGGCCTCTCTTTTCATTTCAGTGGAGGAAGTACTTTGTTTACATTAAGAGATCATTATCCCACTTTGTTCCTGCTTGATATGAAGTGTTAATAGTTAGCAATTCTTTGGCAGAGTATAACTCCTAGACATGAGATTTGTGAGTCCCAGACTTTAACATACCAGATTCTTTTCTGTGGCTTCTTGCCCGACAGCACTGCAGATATCACCGAAGTTTGCTGCACAGACCTAGAAACAAGATACTGCTTGTTGTACATATCAGTGTTTATTTCTTACTCAGTATATCTTATATACTTGCATTTACACTTCCATCAGACAGGATTTAACATTGCTGTCTAAACTCTCAGTTAGAAAATGTATTTTTACACTACATTTCTACCTGTATCTTTATTCACTGTAGTTACAGCATATAACTCTTACAGTTTCTGATACTGTATTATTTAATATACAGTAACATCAGCTGAATACATTTCATACAGAATGTGCAATAACCAAGAAAGGACTGAAAAGATTCAATAGCAGGATCATCAGTTCAATGACCCTTACTCAGAAAAACACAGGTACACATTGAACTTCTAAGTTTGTATTTTAATGCTTTGCTAAATCATGGGCCATAGATGCTTAACCTCATGCCATTTGTCATTTACAGTTCTGCACAGATATCTTAAGCAATACATAGTGAGAATTAAAGATCCAAGGCATACTCGTTCTGCCCCATTTTTTAAAAGGTTGTTATTTAACAGTACTTAGACGTTAAAATAATCCATCCCTGAAGTTCTAATACAGGGGTCCTCAAACTTTTTCAATAGTAGGCCAGTTGAAAGGCAGCGGCTACAAACGTGGGTCAGTGAAAGGGGCCAGGCACGCGGCCAGTGAGGTGTTGTCGAGTGTGCGCGAGGTGGCATTGGGCACACGCGGCGGCAACTCGCTTGCTCAGAGATCTCCCAGTGAGTTCAAAACCATCTCCAAGCAAGCAAACCACCGCCTGCCTCCCCCACGCTGCGAGGCAGCGGTGAGCCTGCGTGAGTGGGGGAGGCAGGCGACGGTGGTTTGCTCACTCAGAGATGTTTTGGACTCGTTGGGAGATTTCCCAGCAAGTTCAAAACCATCTCCGAGTGAGCAAGCACACGCGCAGGCAGCAGCATAGGCCAGATGAAAGGGCATGGCGGGCCACATCCGTCCCACGGGCCGTAGTTTGAGGGCCCATGTTCTAATAGATATTTTCCAGTGTCAACTAATGCTAACCTTTCGCACTTGAAAGAGTTTCCCATCACTGCAGAGCTCACAGAATCGTGGAAGAAGCAAATGTTCAACAGTAGATTTGTCCACCATAGAAGCCATTTTGCAGATTATCTGTCAGAGAAAAGGGATCTCATTTCGTTATCTGCATTTTAATTTCTCTGTTACAAATTTTGTTAGTAGACACAGGTTGTTTCAGTGGCTCAGAAATACCTTTTGCTGGATGTGTAGTAGCAGAATGCATCATCTTTCAGAACTGAACTCAGGGAAGACCTTGGAGGAGGATGCCACCATCAGCCTCCAAATGAACCAAAATTAGGATGGGGGTAAAGACTGAGGGGAACCCTCATGCTGGCACTCTAGGATGATACACCAACCAAGCAACCTACAGAATGGTGGAACTCAACATACTGCAATTAGTTTAACCCCAGCTCTGCATTCCTGATAATCTTCAGAGACTTCAAGAACAGATATGTCAACAAACCTGTGCACAACAGCACAGCAGTTGCCCAGCAGCACAGGTCACCACACTTCAGAGAGTTCAGGGAGAGGGTTCAGGGAGTTCACAGGGTTCAGGGAGAGGGTTTCCTGTCTAGGTATTCTACTAATGCACCAGAAGAAGGTGGATTACAAAGACATTCAAGTTGCTGTTTGCAAGGTCACTGCTCTTCCAAGCCTTCAGCGAAACTTGCTGGCTCATGACAGCTTCCTACCTCATCAAAAGACCAGAAACAAGACTCTATGAAGTCTCCACTACTTATGGCATAGCAGGAAAAAGAGCTTGTGGTGATTTTACACCATTTAATAGGGGAAAAAAAGTCTAGTCAGATAATTCTGGGAATAGGGGCCTTTCTTCTTTCTAAACTACCATAGGATTGTGCTTTTACATGCCTCTGCATTGCCTGCTGTGCAATCCAGTGTGGCTCTCAGTACCCTCTGAAAGAGGGTTCGAAACATCCTACTGAGGGCAGGATGAATGCAAAGGTGAAAGTTGCCTCTGTGCTTCCTCCCCACTGCAGAAGGCTTAGATGGCAACCATGATAGTACTCTTCAAGTTTCTGAAAGATTGTCATGAAGAGGAAGGTCTGGATCTCTTCTCAATCATCCCAGAGTGCAGGACATGGAACAATGGGCCCATTTTATAGGAGGCCAAGTTCCAACTAAACATCAGGAAGAACTTCCTGTTAGAACAGTACGACAACGGAACCAATGATGTAGGGAGGCTGTGGGCTCTCCCACACTGGAGACTTTCAAGATGCAGCTGGACAGCCATCTGAGAGGGATGGTTTAACTTGGGAGTCCTGCACTGAGCAGTGAGTTGGATCCTCTGGCCCTTTCCAACTGTTCCATTCTCAAAAGGCATTAATTCCTCAGTAAACCCACCCCAATTTAGCTAGGAGCTTCTGTGCTCTGTACATGGCTTTTGACTTAGGCTATGCAGTCCAGCCATATAAACAGCATTAATAATTGGTTATGCGGAAACTTTCACCAATCACATATTTCAACCAACAAATTAACAGGAAGGCACGATCATGGACTTAATTGTTTTTTTGTTTTTTTTACCATGAACCAATCCCTATCTCTCCCTGCATCCCCTTGCTTCCTCTTCAGGAGGGACAGGTCTGGAAGCTGAACTGTGTCAGTAACTGTCAAAGACCAGAAGTAACTGACTGACCTGCTCCTCACAGCATGACCCTAATTATGTTGTACCTTGCATGCTGTTTAATGATAAGTCCACTGTTTAATGATAGTCCACTTTTTAAAAAGTGGACTACACAGAGGCAACCAGACTAAAGGCTGTAAACATTCAGTTCTCACTTGCATACCCACAAAGAGGAATTATAAGGAATCCAATATGGTAAAATACCAGTGAATTTTTTCAGCTCAGCCCCATGGATTGTGTTCTGTCAGCCCTGTGCTGGCACAGACCACATCTGATGCAAGTTGAGCTGGCATAAGGATTTCTGTTTTTAAAATGGGCTACAATTTGTCTTTCCTTCCTAAGCTGGAGAAATATGCACAAAATTTAAGCTGTATTCCAAGATTTGTGCAAATTGCAAAGTCATGCCTGAACTGTGCACAAATCTGAAATTAATCATCAGAAAAATCAAGTGGCCAAGATGGAAAGTGTGCATATGCAATGAGAGAATGATGCTTCCACAATTCTGTTAAATGTTATGACAATAACAGCAAAGACTTGAATTCACCACATTGGCCCCAATTTATGTAAATAACACTAGAGATATGCAATTCCCTGCACAAATATTTTGAGTCATTTTATTAAAGCCAACCCCACTCCCACAACTCAACTCACTTTTGGTCATCAGGAAGGAAAGGTGTTGAAAGCCTTTCAAGCTCCAACAGAACACATTTTCTAGTAGTGCCCATCCCTACCCACAATTAGCACACAGGATTTTCTGTGCAACACTTTGGCTTTCAACACTTTCACACAAAGTAGAACCAACTTTTGCTTTAAGGCTTAAAAAGCAAAACATTCTCTAAAAATACACTTTTAAAACTACCACATAATCTCATGAAATGTCTCAAGATTCTTATGAAATAATTATATTGGCAACACCACAAGAACTCAAATATTGCAATAAGGAAAGAAAAAAGGGGGACTCCATGGTTGGATCCAAGATCATTATTCATTAGCTCAAAAGACTGCCAGTGGAATGGGACTTCCCCAACTGGAGGGTTCTTGAAGAGCAGGGTGACTGAGAGGTTACTGAGGAAGAGAGGATATGGACCTTCCAGTCTGCAAGCAGTACACATTCCACTGGTGAAAGAATGAGATTAGATCCAACAAAAAGGTTTAACAAAAGATATAAACAGACTGTATAGCTAACAAAAACAACACCTTACTGCTCAAACAGTCTACTTTTTGTAACAGAATGCCAAGTAAGAATTTGGAGAATGTTACTCCATTTTGATTTTAATGGAATTGCCAGTCCTTGAAAAAGACATCTGGCATTCAGATGTTACATTGGAAACTGGCCTAAGCAACTCTGAAACAAGAAATTGTAATGTAGCTGGTAAAGTCATTTTATGGGTGAAGTGTCAGGCATCCATGCTAAAACGGAGCTACAAACTTTAATATTTTGTGAAGAGAACTGATTTTTGTGTAAATGAACTAAGGAACTCAACACATTTTGGAACAAACTATTTAATTTATATTTCTCTATAAAAAGTTATTGAGAAGTCATGAAACAGATTCCTAAGACATCACTGTGAGAAAAAGCAAAGCTTTAAGATAGTGCCATTAAGAAAAGTTGCCAAATATTTTAATGCCAATTCGTATAGCCCACTAAAATCAAACGGGAGGAGAGATCAAAGCTAAATGTTGATTGCTTTCCAGGGATTTTTTTTAGCAACTAGATATTTTTCAAAACCACTGCCTGCAATTTGACCTTCAAATAGTTTACTGGCCCATTGTGCATTTAAGTGACCTGAAATATAAAAAGGCTGATATACAGCAGTGTAACCTAAAAAGGATCCTCTATGTTTTATGGAATAACATAAGTAAATTTAGAGTCAATGAAATGAAAGCTTAATATTTACAGATCTTATTGCATTTCTGCAGCCAGGGAACAACTGAAGAATTAAAATCTATTTTGTGAAGAAGTGAACTATTCTGTGTTTGCCAGTATGCATTACATTTCAGTCTTTTCCCTATACTGTGGTTTGTAACAGACTTCCACAGGGCTGCAGTAATAGTAAAAGTAGGCTTGGGACAGAGCAATCTTCCTGAACCCATCTGAAGTGCCATAGGATGCTGCAGAGCCTCTCCATTGGAGGGATCTGCAGAGCTGCAGCTGAGAATGAGCTCACAGCTCTTCCCTATTCCTATTCCTTCTCAGCTTCTACAGAAACTTCAGAGTATCCTCACTCAAAAGTCAGAACTCTGAATACAGGAAGGTAAAGGGAGGGAGGGAGCACACCAGTGAGTATGCTGCAGTGGGGAAAGAAGGGGCTGAATTTCCACAAGACCAAAAAGGAGTTTCAAGCCCTGGCAGCATAACTTCAGTAGGCAGGCTCAACTCTCTAAAGAGGATGGAAAGGTGAAAACTGCCTCCAGAAGCAGCTGAGCATGACACGGGGTCCTCAGAACCTTCCAAGATTGAAGGCTTCTGTTTAATGGATGACAGCCCAGTAAAAAAGTGTCCTCAAAGATGCCAGGATGCTAAATATACAGCTTAACTCTCTACCATCAATTCAGAAAAAAAATCCAAATAAAAAGAAAGCAACTACTTACATTTACAGCTTCCACCTTGTATTCATCATCGCTTTCTGGAGCAGAGAGATCCAACAGGATTGGGCACACTTTTTTTTTCAATGTCATTTTGAGCAACAAGTCCTTGTTCCAGCAGAATCAGTAAAGAATCCTGGCTTGCTTTTCTAACCTACCAGTTTGTGAATAAGGAAATGAAAACCACTAATGCACACAGATACAGATGACTATCAAGACCTGTCTATCTGTGTGTGTGTGTGTGTGTATGTGTGTGTGTGTGTTCTAGAAGCATTGTGAAAGATGTTTGTGGTGCTTCAGTAGTTAAATATAGTTACAAAATCATATCATTATGATAGCAGACCAAACTCAGACTAGTTAAGCTGAATAGTCTGAATACCACAGGAGGACAACCAGGACTTTAGTTCAAACCTTTTGACCCTCATGCACTCACAAAGCCTCATGCATGAAAAAATGCCTTCCTGCATTTCAACAGGAGGAGTGGGTCTAAGAGCGGGCTTGAAATTAGCCATTTACCTGATTGCCTGTAGCAAGTAAGTATCATCTGCAGAAGATAGAACAAAAATATTCTATACATCAGGAGGAGGCTATTTTTCAAAACAGGATGTCTTTCAGGGCAATGATGTTTTGACAAATTACTATTAATTACACATGTAAAATTACCCAAGTAAATTTCTTGAGCATTTCTGAGTTAATTACAAGTATGAATGGCCAGCACTGCCTCTGACAGACGACAGACTTATGTGCACAGAAGCACCATGTATGCATTGCAGCCAGTAAAACCGGCTATGTGGTAGCTGAACGACTTTGCATTATACCCTTCCCATGTGTTTATACTGCTATGTGAAATTGGCAATCTTCAGGACTTTATCATATAAACACTTATTCCAAGATAATCTCCAAGATCTCTTCTGTCTTGGATAAGTACACAGTGTTTAGTAAATCAGAGCCATGGATATCATCATATGTTAAGAGCTTCTGCCATGCCATGGCTATTACACCTTTTGTACCTAGAGTTCAAAATTCAATGCATACACCTGAACATGACAAAAGAACTTAGCAATAGTGTGGGATAAAACTCAAATTTCATGTTAAGAACATTGATTGATTGATTGATTGATTGAATTTGTATGCCGCCCCATAGCCAGAGACTCTCTAGGCGGCTCACAGCACTGGAAACTACTACTTTAGTGACATAAAAATGTCTCTTAATCACATCAAGAGAAGCAGCTACTATCAGAGAATTGCAATTTGCAGTATCAGATCTTGTGCCAGCTATATTGGCTGTCTTCTTTGTTTCTGAATTCATTTTAAAGGGCTGGCTTTGACCTTTAATGTCCTGAATGACTTATACCCAGATTAAATTAAATTAAAGACTCAAATAGGCTCAGGGCCTGATACTGGTTTCCGGGACCTGCTCTCTGGCCCATCATCAAACTCTATCAGAGCTTCAGGTACCAGGAATAGTGCCTTTTCAGCTGCAAGATGATGTCTCCAGAATTCTCTCCCCAGAAAGTACATAGGACCTATTTGGTACTCACATGTAAGTGAACCTTGAAAACATTTTTGTTGGTCGTGTTTCACCCAACTTTGTATTTATTTTTAATTTGAGCTGGTACATTACCTGTTTTATGAGGTTAGTTTTGATTGGTTATAATTGTATTAGGCAGAGTAATGTCACGGTCTCTAGGAGAGCTTTCTATGGAGCATAAAATTTTTCAAAGTCCCCCTCTCAAAGCTGTAGACACTGCTAGGAACTTAGAAGAGGGATTCTATATTCCAGTCCACCACCCCTCACAGCAGCTATGGAAAGCTCTACTTTGACTGCTTCTCAAAGTCGTAAATGTGACCTTAGAAGAAGGGTAAAGGAGGGAAGTCCACTAGAAAGGAATAAGAAAAGCCAGGATCCACTCTATCCTGTGGTTTGCTCTGCCAGTGCAAGTGCAAGAAAATAAAACAACAGGAGGATACCGAAGCAAAAAAATACCTGTCATTTGTCTCATCCTGTTAGCAGTTGCCCAGCAAAGCACTGGATAGTTTGAAACCTCAGAGATGCACATTTTAATATTATCTAATTTCATAAATGGTATATTTATTAATAGCCAATATATTTCAATACATTAAAACATTTTAGATTGTCCAATAAAAACTACAGAACACAATGAACAGCTCTTCCTTTTCACTGGGTTCCAACATAATACTAAACTATGGTTTAGTGCTATAGGAAAGAATGAGCCTTAGGCTTACACATTCTCCTGCTTCCAATCTCTTTTCCTGGTGCAGGCCCAAGGAGAAAACCAGAGTTTTCACTTCCATTTTACATCAACTACAATTTAGACTATCCTCTGAACTCTAAATGGTGATTAATTTCACAAAGGTTTGTTGAAACAAGCCAGCTCTGTATAGTTTGGACTTGGCTGTTTTAACAAATCATTGTTAGGATAACAATAGTATGTCTTGTTATGGACATCATTATAATCTGTGGTTAGCCTAAAATGGAAACAAAACTCCTGCACAGCCATGTCAGAAGATGGGGAAAGCCCACAGCTCACTCCATCTTGTTCTTGCAATGCTAAAGATGGTATAATGTTACATCTCCACTGTCCCTAAAGAAAGTTCACAACTCTAGACTTAACTATACATTCAGCTCAGATTCCTTTACCTGGTTATTTGGATCTGTGAGGTATCTCACCACAATGGGCATAAGGTATTCAGAAAAGGCTGTAGGGAAGTTTGGCCTACTCTCTTGTAGAAAAATGGCAATAGGTGGTATCTGTTCCATTAATTCTGTTCGAACAGTTGGCTCTGTGGATTTAAAAAAAACAAAACAAAGCTACATCTTTAGTTAAAGACAGCACACACATCCATTGAGCAGACTGAATCTTATGCTTTGAAACGATATAAATAGTGGGATCTTTTAGATTTACAAATTTTAATAATGTTACAAAGCAGGTGAAAACGCTGTTAGTAAATTCAGGCAAAGCACATGCTCTGCATGTTGAAGTCCCTTGGTTCAATCCTTGCCAAGTTGCCCAGTGGAAATGGGAAAGACCTCTGGAATTCTGTATTGCTGCTACCAGTCAATGGAGGCAATACTGAATTTGATCAACCATGTATAATCTTTTCTATACACATAAGCACTGACAGAA
The DNA here is from genome assembly GCF_004798865.1 of Varanus komodoensis. Lineage (NCBI taxonomy): Eukaryota > Metazoa > Chordata > Lepidosauria > Squamata > Varanidae > Varanus > Varanus komodoensis. Next base: position 11,471,362 of record NW_025336481.1, on the reverse strand, counting down.
AATGCCACTTCAAGGAAGAAAGACACAAGAGCAAACTCTCACCTGTGTCTTCAGATAGCCGTACCACTATTGCCATTACTGTCAAGTAATCTTCTTCATTATGACTGAAATCTCGGAAAACATCAAGTAGACCCCGGGCAATGATTTGCCTGTAAATGCAACAAATAATTTCTTTGTTTTTCTTAAGGAACACTGGACCTTGCACTGTAAGCAAGATAAAGTAACTGAACAATCAATTTAGCTTAACATGTCAGTAATGTATTTTTATTGCCTTTGTATACATACAGTGTAAGGTGGCATAATGTAACTCATGGATCATCCAGCAGTAGTTTAATTATGACAATCTTGGCCATAATTCTCAGTATTCAAAAAGCTATGAATGCATCTCAACATATTTCTGTTTGAAGGTATGCTTCAGATGTCTGCATGTGCTAGTGCTGCTGCAAGGCAGAAACTAGCTTTCCCTCTTTGCTCCAGTGGTCTGGAGAATGGAAAACATACCATGCTCCTCTTTCCGTCTCATGTGCTTCCTCCTCCCATGTACCATCCCCTCCCCTATTTTTAGACTGTTCTACTTATACAAATAATGCATTATTTTATAATTAATTAATTTCTATACTACCCAAGAAACAAAGCTGTGGTTTGGGCAAATTTGGCAAATTATAACCAATTCTAACTTCCAGCCCATTATTTGAAAACATGTTTTTTGCAAATTATGGTGTGGAACCTGGCTTATCCAGTTTTTGAGCAAACAGAAATGGAGGAGGGATTTGATGCACAGGATGGCAATACAGAGTGTGTAAACTTCCATTACATTCCCAAACCATAAAAAGCATAGTTTGAAGAAACACCTGAATACCTACTTCACAGCTACTGACACCACGACAGCAGAAAGGGGAAAAATGTTCCACACTTGCATCTGCTAGATCAGGGGTCCTCAAACTTTTTCAATGGGGGCCAGTTGAAAGGCAGCGGCAGGTGTGGGGTGGAGGGGTGTCTGTGGGCATGGGCCGGTGAGGCAGCAGTGGGCCCAGCAGTGGGACATTTCCGAGCGAGTCCAAAACGATCTCCAAGTGAGCAATTCACCGCATCGTTGCACGTGTGGCAAGGCAGGTGCAGGCACGGGGAGTCCAAAACCTCTGAGGAGGGCTGGATGAATGGGCATGGTGGGCTGGATCCGGCCCGTATTTGAGGACCCGTGTGCTACATTCTCCCTGTACCCAATCACTCTTGGCAGGTTTACTCTTGGTATATAAGCATGATAATAAAGCAGAATAACCAGATTCCATGACTCTACCTGGGTAACATGAAGAGTTCTTGGGGCATGCTACTGACTAAGAAGGTCAGGGTCTGAATTATAGGTTGCTTGGTTTCTTTAGCTTTTGCGCTTGCAACCTCAGCAACTGATTTTAGAAGGCTGTTGGGGGAATAACATGGCGAACAGTGGATGTAAGGAGCAGGAACTGTGGATTTCAACAAGACCTCACAATCTCTCCTCCTGTAATTCAGGCATTCCAAGAGGTATGAGAGTGCCAAACATCAAGCCCACCACAATTTCAGTTCAGATCTTACAGCAGTTGCCTATCAATGTAATATTAACATCACCTTGCTTGTACAAGAAAGAAGAAATTAGAGGCAGCAGGATCAATTCTGGAAGACAAGGGGATGGAATAGGAGATGTAGCTGAAAGACAGCTTATGGTGGCAGAACCTTTCTATTCTCTACTAATATCAGCAGTCCAACCTACAGAAAGGATATTTATTCATTTTAAAAATGCTATATAGTATTGTTACATGTTTAAACCTATGTGGTTAAAATCTGTAATAAAAATATTACTGAAACCAAGCATTTATGAAAAGGAGAAAATGAATCACAGCTTAATAATATGAGCATAATTATTTGCATGGTTACCTGTTAAATATATTATCACTAAAGGCATATTTTTCCAGACGTGCAAGTGGAGCCAAGTTATCCTGCCCTGGAATGTCCAAGAATGCAGTTATCCTCATGCTATCACAATCTGGTCCATAGTCTTCAAACCCAACTTGAAGGGAAGAAAAGTAGCATGTCAGCAAAGGGGGGAAATGCTTAGTACTAAATATGCCTGATGGGCAGAACCTCAGTTGTAAAATGAAAAAAAACCTACATAAAAATGCAATTTTCACAGGCTTTGAAATGTCATGACTAATGAGAATGGTACGGCTAAATATTCAGAAAATTCACAAAATTTATTGGTGCAGATAAAATGTTATAAAATGAAAATAAAATTGGAAAGAAAGACCCTGTTGTTGTGAACAAGCAAATTCACTGAGGCACATTACCCTAATCACTGCTAGTGTGATTGCAAACAGTGTAATCCTAACTTCCAAAACTAGTTTGTCCCTCTACTGACAAGCCAGGTTCCTGGCTTGCATGTCATAATCAAACAACCCAGGAATGGAGTGTCTTACCTGTTCCTATTTGCAGCAGAAATGATCAGCCTAGATTTACACAAGCCAGGGTTTGAAAGCCCATAGTTGTGTCCCCAGGCCAAAATGACCAAGCTCATGATTTACCATTTTCAAAACCAACAACTGCACTGTACTGCAGAGGAGTGGGAGACCAAATCAAGCCTTCCTGGATCCCTAATTTAGCCCTTCAGAGTTCCTCAGATGGCTATAAGAGCATAGGAGCAGTCATACAGGATCTTAAGAGTCCATCTACTCCAGCATTTGGCTCACACAGTAGTCAACCACAAGCAGGGGATGACTCTAACAGTGTCCTGTCACCAAAGTTTCCCAGCAAAACTGGAGTACATTGGCATTCTGCCCCTGATATTGAGTGTCACATACAGCCATCAGGACTGGTAGCCACCAATGACCTTATATTTTATTTTTATTTTATTTTATTTAGAATATTTATATGCCATCCTGTCGCAAAGGCCTCAGGACGGCTTACATAAATAAAATAATATAAAACATAATACAAATGAATTACAGATCCACCCTGGCTGCAATTAAAAACATATATAAACCAATATTAAAAGTTATTAAAATATTGTTGGAATAAAAAGGTCTTAACCTGGCGCCGAAAAACAAATAATGACGGCGCCAGGCAGACCTCTCTGGGGAGCACATTCCATAGGCGGGGCGCCACTGCAGAGAAAGCCCTCCTCTGGGTACTTTGCCTCCTAATATCTTTCACGGAGGGTTCCCAGAGGAGGGCTCCTGCTGCCAATCTCAGCAAATATATACACCCTGAGTTTGTCCTATCCCTTTGTAAAGAGTTCAAACCTCTCTCCTGTCCAGAGTTCTGGCTATAACCACATCTTGTGGAAGTGAATGCCATCTTTTAATTATGCACTGTGTGAAGGAGTTTATCCAGCCTGGATCTCAGCAATTTGTTGCAAAAGATGATCTGAGGTTCTAGTATTAATACCCCTTACCCTGTCCTACATGCCTTTTCCCAACCATCAATCATTTGGAAGTTTCTCTGTTTTGTTCAGTATTTTATCCATTCTAAAAGACTGAAATACGTCTCCTAAGTTTAATTACTGGTAGGAAGAACTTTAAGGGTGTATTCTATCAAGATAAGAGGGTGCTTCTAAACTTGGTGGTTCCCACTTATTCAATGTAACGCAGGAGAGGCAACATAGGCCATCTTTGCCATCCACTCTGCATTTCTGGTATGTTCCAGCCATCTAGAGATGACACAAAGCAGGAGTGAAGAAGGCTGAAGCAGCTCCAGGATACCTACAATTGTTTCTGCACTGGATGTCAGGAAAGGGGAGGACTGATTGGAACTCCAGTTCCCAGTTCCAAGGGTGAAATGCTGTTTCCAGACTCAGAGCCAGGAATATGAAGTATCATATGGCTCCAGAAAATGACCAGGTGCCATAGCAGTCTTCCTTAAAATATGCTAGCTGTTGCCCCACCCCATCTGAATTTGGCTCAGTTTCCTTCTGCCTTCAGCCCCACCCACCACTAGAATGTAGCCCATGAGTGTTCTTCTGAAATGGAATCAGGCCTCAGACTGAAAGAAGTTCAACACCCCTGTTGTAAAGTCAGACAAGCAGCTCTGTAAATCAGGCAAAAATAAAAGTATACAAGGTTAGCCGGTTTAGTAATATCCTAGAAAAGATTCCAGACAAACAGCTTTTCCATCATATTCATATTCACTATATTCTTTTTGACATCAGGCAAAACCCCTTTTCATTTTCCCGTTATTTTATATTTTAATTGGGGTTTTAGTATATTAATGGTCGGATGCCATGGGGCTGTTCTATTCTATTTATTTATTGTAAATCATCCCAAGACATTCTGTAGGGGATGGGATAGAAAAGTTTTTAATAAATAAATAATAATAAATACTCACGTTTTGATTTACAAAGCAATATGCAAATCTTACATAAGTTAATAAAGTACTTTTTGACTATTCAGAGCAGTTCACAGATATTACCTCAGTAATCCTCACAACAGTCTCAGAGAAAACAGTATTTTAATCTCCAAAGGGCTTAGGAGATGAGAGCTGAGATACAGTGGTTTCCTTAAAGCCATGAAATAAATTATGACAGATAAATGATTACAAGTTTAAGAATGTCATATTTCAATAATTCAAGTTGCTGTTGCTGGCTTCCATATTTAAATTTTATTTGTAGCATATTAAGTTACCCTTCTCCTGTTCACTTTTGTGCTTCATAATTTCATGAAGCTTTACAAGGTATATCAACACATGACATTATTGTTGCTTTGATTTACAAGGGAAATTGCCAGATGCAGTATGGCGTGGAGGGAAGGATGAATTCCTGCTGCTAATGAAGCACATTACATGAATAGCACTACTATGCACTGCTACACTTCAGTGCACTACTTGCGCTGTGACAGGTAAATCCAGAAAATTATACTTTTCAACTATGCACCAAGGCACTCATCTGGTCACTTCCAGAAAGTGAAAAATGAGTTCCAGTTGCAAATGACCTAGCCATTGCATTCTCCTAAATTTCCCTAAGTGAAGGAACTTTATAGTCTATAAAGCATGTTGTATTTGTGCATGCTCACTCGTGCTCATTCTCATGGAAGAAAAACAAGATCATGCAATTGCAGTAGAATGGCTGCAGGTTTAAAAAGGAAATACATCTGCCAGTTGATATACAAAGCCAGCAATGAGTTGCAAAATGCTGAAATTAATGACATTAAATCAATGTTCAGATTTATTCAAGAAAATTGTCCTGGGGGGAAAAATCTGCATACCTATGTCAAGTTTAACTGACTGAAATGCCTTGAAACTAATTTAAGGAGCTGATAATCAGTTTTACTAACTTCTGTTTCTTGACTTAACTGCCAAAAGATGGGTGGGCAGATGATTAAGAGATCTGGAAGCCAGAAACATTTGCCGTATGTAAGGAAAGCCAAAGGAATCAGTGGGGGTAGGTTCAATATAGCCTGTGCAACATGATAAGAAATGACAAATTGATGAGTCGCTCTTCTGGCAACAGGAATGATGTGTAAAGGGTAGCTATTGGCTAAACTGCAAAGGAAAAGCAGGTGAGTTTTTCAGGACAAAGGAGAAGAATGCAGTAACTAAGTACCTTTGCAAAGTATTAGTTGGCAATGTTGTTGTCAAAGACTAAAAGCTACCTTAGGTGTTACTTTTCCTTATACCAGAGATTAGAAAAATGTGTTTGGCGGTGAGGGTGGAACAATATCTGCAGGATTTGTGTGTGTTTATTCAGGTTCCTAACAACTGCTGTGGCCCCCCACCCTCACCCTGCCCTTCTTCTTCATTCAGGTTTAGTAAAATTGCCTCCAGGCAACAAGGGGGGGGGGGGGGGGGTGACACGTGTGCCTGTGTTGTACATTCTCCTCTCACATTCTCTCTCACACCTGGCAGAGAAGCAACACCCAAAAGAACAGACAGAGGAAACACCACAGCACACCCTAGCAGCTATCTTTCTGTCTCTGAAGGAAATAAGTGTTAGACAGCACCTAGACTAGGGGTCCATCCTGAAGGGATGAAAGTATCTTAACAATGCATTGTGCTGCATGCTACAGATGATAGCTTCCCTTGTCCCCCTTCATCATTTGGTTTTAGGTGTCAAAATGAAAGGGACCCAAACAGGAAGCTGAAAGAGCAATGAGAGGATGCAGAGGAAGGTTGGTGACTGCAAGGCAAAACGAAACTACAATTATTATTTGGACTACTACACTACTTGGCTCTTAAAGACACAACTACAAGCATTTATCCAACATGACTCCAATACCAAACCTGAAGAGAAGAGTGAAAATATCATTCATTAATGCAAGCCTTGTCTTTTAGTACCTTGCAGCCAAACTACCACTATTAGTACAGAAAAAATGTAGAATAAAAATAATGTTGCTGAGACCTGGCAAACCATTCCACACATTCTACAAGCCCTGTTTTAGATCAACCCTTTTTGCTTAGGTAATGGTAATGTCCAGTGTAAACCTATAAATGCTTACTCAGAAGCTCAGAGGGGCTTACTTCCAGATAAGCAAGTACAGTGGTACCCTGGCTCATGAACTTAGTTCATTCCAGGACTCTGGTCGTGACCCAAATTGGTTAGGAACCAAGTCAAATTTCCCCACAAGGTTCAATGTAAATAAGGTTAATCCGTTCTGTAACTATTTTTTTTAAATCAGAAAAATGTGAAGCAAAGTGACAAAGAACAACAAGGACCATGGCCATCTCCCCTCCCCACCCAACCCAAGCAGGAGCGAGGCCATCTCCCCACTCCCAAAGCACGACCGGGATCGAGCCCGTCATCCCTGCACGTGCCTGTCATCCCAGTGCACTGCGGGGGGGGGGGGGGGGAGACAGGCGCGAATGCAGGCGTGCTGGGAGGGGGAAGAGACTGGCGGGAACGCGGGCGCGCTTAGGGGGGCAGAGATGGCCGAGATCGCGGTTGCGCTCGTGCAGGAAAGCCGGGCGCAATCACGAACGTGCTCATGCAGGAAAGACGGGTGCAATCTCGGCCATCTCCCCCACCCCCAGCATGATCATGGCCATCTCCTTCCCCCAATGTGGAGTTCATGACCAGAATCAAAAATTTTATGAAGTTTTTGTTTGTGACCTGATTTTGGTCGGGCACTGAGGCGTTCGTGAGCTGAGGTACCACTGTATATGATTTCACTAGCATCTGCTACAGCATACCATACTGAAGTAGTACATAAAAACCACACCAAAGGTATGTGCAATGATAATGACCACCATTTAACTGAAATGCTACCACAAAGCAAGTAGAACAGATCAGAAACCTAGAGAAAAATAATAGAAGTCAATGGAAATACTGGTATTGAGCAGAGGAGCAGAGGGCACTTTTCTAAACTCTTTCCCTCTTTTAAGTACAATATAACAACTGTCAATACAGTGGTACCTTGGCTCACGAACTTAATCTGTTCCAGGACTCTGGTCGCAACCCAAACTGGCCGTGAGCCAAGTAAAATTTCCCCAAAAGCTTCAATGTAAATAAAATTAATCCGTCCTGTAACTATTTTTTTTATCACAAAAATTTGAAGAAAAGTGAGAAAGAACAACGAAGATTACAGCCATCTTCCCCCCCCCACCCAGCACGACTGCGATTGCACCCATGTTCCCTGCATGAGCGCAACCATGATCACGGCTATAGATGGGTGCGATAGCAGTCACGCTTGGGCAGGGAACACAGGCGTGATCGCAGCCATCTCCTCCCCAAGCATGATTGTGGGCACCCCCCCCCGAACACGATCGTGCAGGGAAGATGGGCACGATTGTAATCATCACCCGATGCAGAGTTCACAACCTGAGGAAAAAAAATTCTGAAATTTCTGTTTGTGACCCGATTTGGTCATGAACTTGTACGTTCGTGAACTGAGGTACCACTATACTAGTTTGCCATTTACAGGAAATAACAGCATTATCAACTTTTGGCAAATTCTAATCCTAGTATGACCATTCATCTGAACTTCCCCAA